>NW_027310120.1:0-200000 GCF_047496795.1 Chiloscyllium punctatum | reverse complement strand
TCTCTCTCGCTTTCTGTCCCTTTTCTCTCTCTCCGTCCCTTTTCTCTCTCTCTTTCTGTCCCTTTTCTCTCTCTATCTGTCCCTTTTTTTCTCTCGCTGTCCCTTTTCTCTTTCTCTCTCTCAGTCCATTTTATCTCACTCTCTCTCTCTGTCCCTTTTCTTTCTTCTCCGTCTCTTTTCTCTCTCTCTCTCTGTCCCTTTTCTCTTTCTCTCTCTGTCCCATTTCTCTCTCTCTCTGTCCCTTTTCTCTCTCGATCTGTCCCTTATTTTGTCCCACTGTCCCTTTTCTCTTTCTCTCTCTCAGTCCCTTTTCTCTCACTCTCTCTCTGTCCCTTTTCTGTCTCTGTATCTGTCCCTTTTCACTCTCTATCTGTCCCTTTTCTCTCTGTCTCTATCTGTCCCTTTTCTCTCTCTCTCTCTGTCCCTTTTCTCTCTCTATCTGTCCCTTTTTTTCTCTCGCTGTCCCTTTTCTCTTTCTCTCCATCAGTCCTTTTTCTCTCACTCTCTCTCTCTGTCCCTTTTATCTCTCTCTCTCTCTGTCCCTTTTCTCTCTCTCTCTGTCCCTTTTCTCTCTCTCTCTCTCTGTCCCTTTTCTCTCTCTCTCTGTCCCTTTTCTCTCTCTCTTTCTGTCCCGTTTCACTCTCTATCTGTCCCTTTTCTCTCTCTCTCTCTGTCCCTTTTCTCTCTCTCTCTGTCCCTTTTCTCTCTCTCTCTCTCTGTCCCTTTTCTCTCTCTATCTGTCCCTTTTTTCTCTCGCTGTCCCTTTCCTCTTTCTCTCTATCAGTCCTTTTTCTCTCTCTCTCTCTGTCCCTTTTCTCTCTCTCTCTCTGTCCCTTTTCTCTCTCTGTCCCTTTTTCTCTCTCTCTTTCTGTCCCTTTTCTCTATCTCTGTCTTTCCCTTTTCTCTCTCTATCTGTCCCTTTTCTCTCTCTCTTTCTGTCCCTTTTCTCTATCTCTGTCTTTCCCTTTTCTCTCTCTCTCTGTCTCTTTTCTCTCTCTCTCTCTGTCCCTTTTCTCTCTCTCTCTCTGTCCCTTCTCTCGCTCTCTGTCCCTTTTCTCTCTCTCTATCTGTCCCTTTTCTCTCTCTCTCTGTCCCTTTACTCTCTATCTCTTTGTGCCTTTTCTCTCTCTCTCTCTGTGCCTTTTCGTTCTCTCTCTCTGTCCCTGTTCTTTCTGTGTGTCCCTTTTCTCTCTCTCTCTGTCCCTTTTCTCTCTCTCTCTCTGTCCCTTTTCTCTCTCTCTCTCTGTCCCTTTTCGCTCTCTCTCTCTGTCCCTTTTCTTTCTCTCTTCGTCCCTTTTCTCTCTCTCTTTCTGTCCCTTTTCTCTCTCTCCGTCCCTTTTCTCTCTCTTTCATTCCCTTTTCTCTCTCTATCTGTCCCTTTTTTTCTCTCGCTGTCCCTTTTCTTTCTCTCTCTCAGTCCCTTTTCTCTCACTCTCTCTCTCTGTCCCATTTCTCTCTCTCTCTTTCTCTCTTTTCACTCTGTATCTGTCCCTTTACTCTCTCTCTCTGTCCCTTTTCTCTCTCTCTCTCTCTGTCCCTTTTCTCTCACTCTCTCTCACTCTGTCCCTTTTCTTTCTCTCCCCGTCCCTTTTCTCTCTCGCTTTCTGTCCCTTTTCGCTCTCTCTCTGTTCCTTTTCTCTCTCTCTCTCTCTGTCCCATTTCTCTCTCTATCTGTCCCTTTTTTTCTCTCGCTGTCCCTTTTCTCTTTCTCTCTCGCTGTCCCTTTTCTCTTTCTCTCTCTCTGTCCCTTTTCTCTCACTCTCTCTCTCTGTCCCTTTTCTTTCTCTCCCCGTCCCTTTTCTCTCTCGCTTTCTGTCCCTTTTCTCTCTCTCCGTCCCTTTTCTCTCTCTCTTTCTGTCCCTTTTCTCTCTCTCCGAAACTCTTCTGTCTCTCTTTCTGTCCCTTTTCTCTCTCTATCTGTCCCTTTTTTTCTCTCGCTGTCCCTTTTCACTCTCTATCTGTCCCTTTTCTCTCTCTCTCTCTGTCCCTTTTCTCTCTCTCTCTCTCTCTCTCTGTCCCTTTTCTTTCTCTCCCCGTCCCTTTTCTCTCTCGCTTTCTGTCCCTTTTCACTCTCTCTCTGTTCCTTTTCTCTCTCTCTCTCTGTCCCTTTTCTCTCTCTCTTTCTGTCCCTTTTCACTCTCTGTCTGTCCCTTTTCTCTCTCTCTCTCTGTCCCATTTCTCTCTCTATCTGTCCCTTTTTTTCTCTCGCTGTCCCTTTTCTCTTTCTCTCTCTCTGTCCCTTTTCTCTCACTCTCTGTCTCTCTGTCCCTTTTCTTTCTCTCCCCGTCCCTTTTCTCTCTCGCTTTCTGTCCCTTTTCTCTCTCTCCGTCCCTTTTTTCTCTCTCTTTCTGTCCCGTTTCTCTCTCTATCTGTCCCTTTTTTTCTCTCGCTGTCCCTTTTCTCTTTCTCTCTCTCAGTCCATTTTGTCTCACTCTCTCTCTCTGTCCCTTTTCTTTCTTCTCCGTCTCTTTTCTCTCTCTCTCTCTGTCCCTTTTCTCTCTCTCTCTGTCCCTTTTCTCTCTCTCTTTCTGTCCCTTTTCACTCTCTATCTGTCCCTTTTCTCTCTCTCTCTGTCCCTTTTGTCTCTATCTGTCCCTTTTTTTTCTCGCTGTCCCTTTTCTCTTTCTCTCTCTCAGTTCGCTTTTCTCTCACTCTCTCTCTGTCCCTTGTCTCTCTCTCTTTCTGTCCCTTTTCATTCTCTATCTGTCCCTTTTCTCTCTCTCTCTCTGTCCCTTTTCTCTCTCTCTCTGTCCCTTTTCTCTCTCTCTCTGTCCCTTTTCTCTCTCTCTTTCTGTCCCTTTTCATTCTCTATCTGTCCCTTTTCTCTCTCTCTCTCTCTGTCCCTTTTCTCTCTTTCTCGCTGTCCCTTTTCTCTCTCTCTTTCTGTCCATTTTCTCTCTCTCTTTCTGCCCCTTTTCTCTCTCTCTCTCTGTCCCTTTTCTCTCTCACTCTGTCCCTTTTCTCTCTCTATCTGTCCCTTTTGTTCTCTCGCTGTCCCTTTTCTCTTTCTCTCTCTCAGTCCATTTTATCTAACTCTCTCTCTCTGTCCCTTTTTTTTCTCTCTCCGTCTCTTTTCTGTCACTCTTTCTGTCCCTTCTCTCTCTCTCCGAAACTCTTCTGTCTCTCTTTCTGTCCCTTTTCTCTCTCTATCTGTCCCTTTTTCTCTCTCGCTGTCCCTTTTCTCTTTCTCTCTCTCACTCCCTTTTCTCTCCCTCTTTCTGTCCCTTTTCTCTCTCTCCGTCCCTCTTCTGTCTCTCTTTCTGTCCCTTTTCTCTCTCTATCTGTCCCTTTTATCTCTCGCTGTCCCTTTTCTCTTTCTCTCTCTCAGTCCCTTTTCTCTCTCTATCTGTCCCTTTTTTTCTCTCGCTGTCCCTTTTCTCTTTCTCTCTCTCAGTCCCTTTTCTCTCTCTCTTTCTTTCCCTTTTCACTCTCTATCTGTTCCTTTTCTCTCTCTCTCTGTGTCCCTTTTCTACTCTATCTGTCCCTTTTTTATCTCGCTGTCCCTTTTCTTTCTCTCTCTCAGTCCCTTTTCTCTCAATCTCTCTCTGTCCCATTTCTCTCTCTCTCTTTTTCTCCTTTTTCACTCTCTCTCTGTCCCTTTTCTCTCTCTCTCTGTCCCTTTTCTCTCTCTCTCTCTGTCCCTTTTCGCTCTCTCTTTCTGTCCCTTTTCTCTCTCTATCTGTCCCTTTTTTTCTCTCGCTGTCCCTTTTCTCTTTCTCTCTCTCAATCCCTTTTCTCTCACTCTCTCTCTCTGTCCCTTTTCTGTCTCTCTATCTGTCCCTTTTCACTCTCTATCTGTCCCTTTTCTCTCTCTCTCTGTCTGTCCCTTTTCTCTCTCTCTCTCTGTCCCATTTCTCTCTCTATCTGTCCCTTTTTTTCTATCGCTGTCCCTTTTCTCTTTCTCTCTCTCTGTCCCTTTTCTCTCACTCTCTCTCTCTCTGTCCCTTTTCTTTCTCTCTCCGTCCCTTTTCTCTCTCGCTTTCTGTCCCTTTTCTCTCTCTCCGTCCCTTTTCTCTCTCTCTTTCTATCCCTTTTCTCTCTCTATCTGTCCCTTTTTTTCTCTCGCTGTCCCTTTTCTCTTTCTCTCTCTCAGTCCATTTTATCTCACTCTCTCTCTCTGTCCCTTTTCTTTCTTCTCCGTCTCTTTTCTCTCTCTCTCTCTGTCCCTTTTCTCTTTCTCTCTCTGTCCCTTTTCTCTCTCTCTCTCTGTCCCTTTTCTCTCTCTCTCTCTGTCCCTTTTCTCTCTCTCTCTCTGTCCCTTTTCTCTCTATATCTGTCCCTTTTTTCTCTCGCTGTCCCTTTTCTCTTTCTCTCTCTCAGTCCCCTTTCTCTCTCTCTTTCTGTCCCTTTTCTCTCTCTCTCTCTGTCCCTTTTCTTTCTCTCTCTGTCCCTTTTCTCTCTCTCTTTCTATCCCTTTTCACTCTCTATCAGTCCCTTTTCTCTCTCTCTCTCTGTCATTTTTCTCTCTCTATCTGTCCCTTTTATTCTCTCGCTGTCCCTTTTCTCTTTCTCTCCATCAGTCCTTTTTCTCTCACTCTCTCTCTCTGTCCCTTTTATCTCTCTCTCTTTCTGTCCCTTTTCACTTTCTAAATGTCCCTTTTCTCTCTCTCTCTCTCTGTCCCTTTTCTCTCTCTCTCTCTCCCTTTTCTCTCTCTCTCTCTCTATGTCCCTTTTCTCTCTCTCTCTGTCCCTTTTCTCTCTCTCTCTGTCCCTTTTTCTCTCTCGCTGTCCCTTTCCTCTTTCTCTCTATCAGTCCTTTTTCTCTCACTCTCTCTCTCTGTCCCTTTTTCCTCTCTGTCTTTCTGTCCCTTTTCACTGTCTAATTGTCCCTTTTCTCTCTCGCTCTCTGTCCCTTTTCTCTCTCTCGGTCCCTTTTCTCTCTCTCTCTGTCCCTTTTCTCTCTCTCTATCTGTCCCTTTCTCTCTCTCTCTGTCTCTTTTCTCTCTCTCTTTCTGTCCGTTTTCTGTCTCTATCTGTCCTTTTTTTTCTCTCGCTGTCCCTTTTCTCTTTCTCTCTCTCAGTTCCCTTTTCTCTCACTTTTATCTCTGTCCCTTTTCTCTCTCTCTTTCTGTCCCTTTTCATTCTCTATCTGTCCCTTTTCTCTCTCTCTCTGTCCCTTTTCTCTCTCTCTCTGTCCCTTTTCTCTCTCTCGCTCTGTCCCTTTTCTCTCACTCTCTCTCTCTGTCCCTTTTCTGTCTCTCTATCTGTCCCTTTTCACTCTCTATCTGTCCCTTTTCTCTCTCTCTCTGTCTGTCCCTTTTCTCTCTCTCTCTCTGTCCCATTTCTCTCTCTATCTGTCCCTTTTTTTCTATCGCTGTCCCTTTTCTCTTTCTCTCTCTCTGTCCCTTTTCTCTCACTCTCACTCTCTCTGTCCCTTTTCTTTCTATCTCCGTCCCTTTTCTCTCTCGCTTTCTGTCCCTTTTCTCTCTCTCCGTCCCTTTTCTCTCTCTCTTTCTGTCCCTTTTCTCTCTCAATCTGTCCCTTTTTTTCTCTCGCTGTCCCTTTTCTCTTTCTCTCTCTCAGTCCATTTTATCTCACTCTCTCTCTCTGTCCCTTTTCTTTCTTCTCCGTCTCTTTTCTCTCTCTCTCTCTGTCCCTTTTCTCTTTCTCTCTCTGTCCCTTTTCTCTCTCTCTCTCTGTCCCTTTTCTCTCTCTCTTTCTGTCCCTTTTCTCTCTCTAACTGTCCCTTTTTTTCTCTCGCTGTCCCTTTTCACTTTCTCTCTCTCAGTCCCTTTTCTCTCACTGGCTCTCTGTCCCTTTTCTGTCTCTGTATCTGTCCCTTTTCACTCTCTATCTGTCCCTTTTCTCTCTCTCTCTGTCTGTCCCTTTTCTCTCTCTCTCTCTCTCTGTCCCTTTTCTCTCTATATCTGTCCCTTTTTTCTCTCGCTGTCCCTTTTCTCTTTCTCTCTCTCAGTCCCCTTTCTCTCTCTCTTTCTGTCCCTTCTCTCTCTCTCTCTCTGTCCCTTTTCTTTCTCTCTCTGTCCCTTTTCTCTCTCTCTTTCTATCCCTTTTCACTCTCTATCTGTCCCTTTTCTCTCTCTCTCTCTGTCATTTTTCTCTCTCTATCTGTCCCTTTTATTCTCTCGCTGTCCCTTTTCTCTTTCTCTCCATCAGTCCTTTTTCTCTCACTCTCTCTCTCTGTCCCTTTTATCTCTCTCTCTTTCTGTCCCTTTTCACTTTCTAAATGTCCCTTTTCTCTCTCTCTCTCTCTGTCCCTTTTCTCTCTCTCTCTGTCCCTTTTCTCTCTCTCTCTCTATGTCCCTTTTCTCTCTCTCTCTGTCCCTTTTCTCTCTCTCTCTGTCCCTTTTTCTCTCTCGCTGTCCCTTTCCTCTTTCTCTCTATCAGTTCTTTTTCTCTCACTCTCTCTCTCTGTCCCTTTTTCCTCTCTTTCTTTCTGTCCCTTTTCACTGTCTAATTGTCCCTTTTCTCTCTCGCTCTCTGTCCCTTTTCTCTCTCTCGGTCCCTTTTCTCTCTCTCTCTGTCCCTTTTCTCTCTCTCTCTGTCTCTTTTCTCTCTCTCTTTCTGTCCGTTTTCTGTCTCTATCTGTCCTTTTTTTTCTCTCGCTGTCCCTTTTCTCTTTCTCTCTCTCAGTTCCCTTTTCTCTCACTCTATCACTGTCCCTTTTCTCTCTCTCTTTCTGTCCCTTTTCATTCTCTATCTGTCCCTTTTCTCTCTCTCTCTGTCCCTTTTCTCTCTCTCTCTCTGTCCCTTTTCTCTCTCTGTCCCTTTTTCTCTCTCTCTTTCTGTCCCTTTTCTCTATCTCTATCTTTCCCTTTTCTCTCTCTCTCTGTCCCTTTTCACTCTCTCTCTGTCCCTTTTCTCTCTCTCTCTCTGTCCCTTTTCTCTCTCTCTCTGTCCCTTCTCTCGCTCTCTGTCCCTTTTCTCTCTCTCTATCTGTCCCTTTTCTCTCTCTCTCTCTGTCCCTTTTTTCTCTCTCTTTCTGTCCCTTTTCTCTCTCTATCTGTCCCTTTTTTTCTCTCGCTGTCCCTTTTCTCTTTCTCTCTCTCTGTCCCTTTTCTCTCACTCTCTCTCTCTCTGTCCCTTTTCTTTCTTCTCCGTCTCTTTTCTCTCTCTCTCTCTGTCCCTTTTCTCTTTCTCTCTCTGTCCCTTTTCTCTCTCTCTCTCTGTCCCTTTTCTCTCTCTCTTTCTGTCCCTTTTCTCTCTCTATCTGTCCCTTTTTTTCTCTCGCTGTCCTTTTTCTCTTTCTCTCTCTCAGTCCCTTTTCTCTCACTCTCTCCCTGTCCCTTTTCTGTCTCTGAATCTGTCCCTTTTCACTCTCTATCTGTCCCTTTTCTCTCTCTCTCTGTCTGTCCCTTTTCTCTCTCTCTCTCTGTCCCTTTTCTCTCTATATCTGTCCCTTTTTTCTCTCGCTGTCCCTTTTCTCTTTCTCTCTCTCAGTCCCCTTTCTCTCTCTCTTTCTGTCCCTTTTCTCTCTCTCTCTCTGTCCCTTTTCTTTCTCTCTCTGTCCCTTTTCTCTCTCTCTTTCTATCCCTTTTCACTCTCTATCTGTCCCTTTTCTCTCTCTCTCTCTGTCATTTTTCTCTCTCTATCTGTCCCTTTTATTCTCTCGCTGTCCCTTTTCTCTTTCTCTCCATCAGTCCTTTTTCTCTCACTCTCTCTCTCTGTCCCTTTTATCTCTCTCTCTTTCTGTCCCTTTTCACTTTCTAAATGTCCCTTTTCTCTCTCTCTCTCTCTGTCCCTTTTCTCTCTCTCTCTCTCTATGTCCCTTTTCTCTCTCTCTCTGTCCCTTTTTCTCTCTCGCTGTCCCTTTCCTCTTTCTCTCTATCAGTCCTTTTTCTCTCACTCTCTCTCTCTGTCCCTTTTTCCTCTCTGTCTTTCTGTCCCTTTTCACTGTCTAATTGTCCCTTTTCTCTCTCTCGGTCCCTTTTCTCTCTCTCTCTGTCCCTTTTCTCTCTCTCTATCTGTCCCTTTCTCTCTCTCTCTGTCTCTTTTCTCTCTCTCTTTCTGTCCGTTTTCTGTCTCTATCTGTCCTTTTTTTTCTCTCGCTGTCCCTTTTCTCTTTCTCTCTCTCAGTTCCCTTTTCTCTCACTCTATCTCTGTCCCTTTTCTCTCTCTCTTTCTGTCCCTTTTCATTCTCTATCTGTCCCTTTTCTCTCTCTCTCTGTCCCTTTTCTCTCTCTCTCTCTGTCCCTTTTCTCTCTCTGTCCCTTTTTCTCTCTCTCTTTCTGTCCCTTTTCTCTATCTCTATCTTTCCCTTTTCTCTCTCTCTCTGTCCCTTTTCACTCTCTCTCTGTCCCTTTTCTCTCTCTCTCTCTGTCCCTTTTCTCTCTCTCTCTGTCCCTTCTCTCGCTCTCTGTCCCTTTTCTCTCTCTCTATCTGTCCCTTTTCTCTCTCTCTCTCTGTCCCTTTACTCTCTATCTCTTTGTGCCTTTTCTCTCTCTCTCTCTGTGCCTTTTCGTTCTCTCTCTCTGTCCCTGTTCTTTCTGCGTGTCCCTTTTCTCTCTCTCTCTGTCCCTTTTCTCTCTCTCTCTCTGTCCCTTTTCCCTCTCTCTCTCTGTCCCTTTTCTTTCTCTCTTCGTCCCTTTTCTCTCTCTATCTGTCCCTTTTTTTCTCTCGCTGTCCCTTTTCTTTCTCTCTCTCAGTCCCTTTTTTCTCACTCTCTCTCTCTGTCCCTTTTCTCTCACTCTCTCTCACTCTGTCCCTTTTCTTTCTCTCCCCGTCCCTTTTCTCTCTCGCTTTCTGTCCCTTTTCGCTCTCTCTCTGTTCCTTTTCTCTCTCTCTCTCTGTCCCATTTCTCTCACTCTCTCTCTCTGTCCCTTTTCCTTCTCTCCCCGTCCCTTTTCTCTCTCGCTTTCTGTCCCTTTTCTCTCTCTCCGTCCCTTTTCTCTCTCTCTTTCTGTCCCTTTTCTCTCTCTCCGAAACTCTTCTGTCTCTCTTTCTGTCCCTTTTCTCTCTCTATCTGTCCCTTTTTTCTCTCGCTGTCCCTTTTCTCCTTCTCTCTCTCAGTCCCTTTTCTCTCTCTCTTTCTGTACCTTTTCACTCTCTATCTGTCCCTTTTCTCTCTCTCTCTGTCCCTTTTCTCTCTCTCTTTCTGTCCCTTTTCTCTCTCTCTCTCTCTCTCTCTGTCCCTTTTCTTTCTCTCCCCGTCCCTTTTCTCTCTCGCTTTCTGTCCCTTTTCACTCTCTCTCTGTTCCTTTTCTCTCTCTCTTTCTGTCCCTTTTCTCTCTCTATCTGTCCCTTTTTTTCTCTCGCTATCCCTTTTCTCGTTCTCTCTCTCTGTCCCTTTTCTCTCACTCTGTCTCTCTGTCCCTTTTCTTTCTCTCCCCGTCCCTTTTCTCTCTCGCTTTCTGTCCCTTTTCTCTCTCTCCGTCCCTTTTCTCTCTCTCTTTCTGTCCCTTTTCTCTCTCTATCTGTCCCTTTTTTACTCTCAATGTCCCTTTTCTCTTTCTCTCTCTCAGTCCATTTTATCTCACTCTCTCTCTCTGTCCCTTTTCTTTCTTCTCCGTCTCTTTTCTCTCTCTCTTTCTGTCCCTTTTCTCTCTCTCCGTCCCTCTTCTGTCTCTCTTTCTGTCCCTTTTCTCTCTCTATCTGTCCCTTTTATCTCTCGCTGTCCCTTTTCTCTTTCTCTCTCTCAGTCCCTTTTCTCTCTCTCTTTCTGTCCCTTTTCTCTCTCTCTCTCTGTCCCTTTTCTCTCTCTCTCTGTCCCTTTTCTCTCTCTCTTTCTGTCCCTTTTCACTCTCTGTCTGTCCCTTTTCTCTCTCTCTCTGTCACTTTTCTCTCTCTATCTGTCCCTTTTTTTTCTCGCTGTCCCTTTTCTCTTTCTCTCTCTCTCAGTTCCCTTTTCTCTCACTCTCTCTCTGTCCCTTTTCTCTCTCTCTTTCTGTCCCTTTTCATTCTCTATCTGTCCCTTTTCTCTCTCTCTGTCCCTTTTCTCTCTCTCTCTGTCCCTTTTCTCTCTCTCTTTCTGTCCCTTTTCATTCTCTATCTGTCCCTTTTCTCTCTCTCTCTCTTCCCTTTTCTCTCTTTCTCGCTGTCCCTTTTCTCTCTCTCTTTCTGTCCCTTTTCTCTCTCACTTTCTGCCCCTTTTCTCTCTCTCTCTCTGTCCCTTTTCTCTCTCTCTCTGTCCCTTTTCTCTCTCGCTGTCCCTTTCGTCTTTCTCTCTATCAGTCCTTTTTCTCTCTCTCTCTGTCCCTTTTCTCTCTCTCTCTCTGTCCCTTTTCTCTCTCTGTCCCTTTTTCTCTCTCTCTTTCTGTCCCTTTTCTCTATCTCTGTCTTTCCCTTTGCTCTCTCTCTGTCCCTTTTCTCTCTCTCTCTCTGTCCCTTTTGTCTCTCTCTCTGTCCCTTCTCTCGCTCTCTGTCCCTTTTCTCTATCTCTCTCTGTCCCTTTTCACTCTCTCTCTGTCCCTTTTCTCTCTCTCTCTCTGTCCCTTTTCTCTCTCTCTCTGTCCCTTCTCTCGCTCTCTGTCCCTTTTCTCTCTCTCTATCTGTCCCTTTTCTCTCTCTCTCTCTGTCCCTTTACTCTCTATCTCTTTGTGCCTTTTCTCTCTCTCTCTCTGTGCCTTTTCGTTCTCTCTCTCTGTCCCTGTTCTTTCTGTGTGTCCCTTTTCTCTCTCTCTCTGTCCCTTTTCTCTCTCTCTCTCTGTCCCTTTTCTCTCTCTCTCTCTGTCCCTTTTCTTTCTCTCTTCGTCCCTTTTCTCTCTCTCTTTCTGTCCCTTTTCTCTCTCTCCGTCCCTTTTCTCTCTCTTTCATTCCCTTTTCTCTCTCTATCTGTCCCTTTTTTTCTCTCGCTGTCCCTTTTCTTTCTCTCTCTCATTCCCTTTTCTCTCACTCTCTCTCTCTGTCCCATTTCTCTCTCTCTCTTTCTCTCTCTTTTCACTCTGTATCTGTCCCTTTACTCTCTCTCTCTGTCCCTTTTCTCTCTCTCTCTCTCACTCTGTCCCTTTTCTTTCTCTCCCCGTCCCTTTTCTCTCTCGCTTTCTGTCCCTTTTCGCTCTCTCTCTGTTCCTTTTCTCTCTCTCTCTCTGTCCCATTTCTCTCACTCTCTCTCTCTGTTCCTTTTCTTTCTCTCACCGTCACTTTTCTCTCTCGCTTTCTGTCCCTTTTCACTCTCTCTCTGTTCCTTTTCTCTCTCTCTCTCTGTCCCATTTCTCTCTCTATCTGTCCCTTTTTTTCTCTCGCTGTCCCTTTTCTCTTTCTCTCTCGCTGTCCCTTTTCTCTTTCTCTCTCTCTGTCCCTTTTCTCTCACTCTCTCTCTCTGTCCCTTTTCTTTCTCTCCCCGTCCCTTTTCTCTCTCGCTTTCTGTCCCTTTTCTCTCTCTCCGTCCCTTTTCTCTCTCTCTTTCTGTCCCTTTTCTCTCTCTCCGAAACTCTTCTGTCTCTCTTTCTGTCCCTTTTCTCTCTCTCTCTGTCCGTTTTCTCTCTCTCTCTCTGTCCCTTTTCTCTCACTCTCTCTCTCTCTCTGTCCCTTTTCTTTCTCTCCCCGTCCCTTTTCTCTCTCGCTTTCTGTCCCTTTTCACTCTCTCTCTGTTCCTTTTCTCTCTCTCTCTCTGTCCCTTTTCTCTCTCTCTTTCTGTCCCTTTTCACTCTCTGTCTGTCCCTTTTCTCTCTCTCTCTCTGTCCCTTTTCTCTCTCTCTCTCTGTCCCTTTTGTCTCTCTCTCTGTCCCTTCTCTCGCTCTCTGTCCCTTTTCTCTATCTCTCTCTGTCCCTTTTCACTCTCTCTCTGTCCCTTTTCTCTCTCTCTCTCTGTCCCTTTTCTCTCTCTCTCTGTCCCTTCTCTCGCTCTCTGTCCCTTTTCTCTCTCTCTATCTGTCCCTTTTCTCTCTCTCTCTCTGTCCCTTTACTCTCTATCTCTTTGTGCTTTTTCTCTCTCTCTCTCTGTGCCTTTTCGTTCTCTCTCTCTGTCCCTGTTCTTTCTGTGTGTCCCTTTTCTCTCTCTCTCTGTCCCTTTTCTCTCTCTCTCTCTGTCCCTTTTCTTTCTCTCTTCGTCCCTTTTCTCTCTCTCTTTCTGTCCCTTTTCTCTCTCTCCGTCCCTTTTCTCTCTCTTTCATTCCCTTTTCTCTCTCTATCTGTCCCTTTTTTTCTCTCGCTGTCCCTTTTCTTTCTCTCTCTCATTCCCTTTTCTCTCACTCTCTCTCTCTGTCCCATTTCTCTCTCTCTCTTTCTCTGTCCCTTTTCTCTCACTCTCTCTCACTCTGTCCCTTTTCTTTCTCTCCCCGTCCCTTTTCTCTCTCGCTTTCTGTCCCTTTTCGCTCTCTCTCTGTTCCTTTTCTCTCTCTCTCTCTGTCCCATTTCTCTCACTCTCTCTCTCTGTTCCTTTTCTTTCTCTCACCGTCCCTTTTCTCTCTCGCTTTCTGTCCCTTTTCACTCTCTCTCTGTTCCTTTTCTCTCTCTCTCTCTGTCCCATTTCTCTCTCTATCTGTCCCTTTTTTTCTCTCGCTGTCCCTTTTCTCTTTCTCTCTCGCTGTCCCTTTTCTCTTTCTCTCTCTCTGTCCCTTTTCTCTCACTCTCTCTCTCTGTCCCTTTTCTTTCTCTCCCCGTCCCTTTTCTCTCTCGCTTTCTGTCCCTTTTCTCTCTCTCCGTCCCTTTTCTCTCTCTCTTTCTGTCCCTTTACTCTCTCTCCGAAACTCTTCTGTCTCTCTTTCTGTCCCTTTTCTCTCTCTCTCTGTCCGTTTTCTCTCTCTCTCTCTGTCCCTTTTCTCTCACTCTCTCTCTCTCTCTGTCCCTTTTCTTTCTCTCCCCGTCCCTTTTCTCTCTCGCTTTCTGTCCCTTTTCACTCTCTCTCTGTTCCTTTTCTCTCTCTCTTTCTGTCCCTTTTCACTCTCTGTCTGTCCCTTTTCTCTCTCTCTCTCTGTCCCATTTCTCTCTCTATCTGTCCCTTTTTTTCTCTCGCTGTCCCTTTTCTCTTTCTCTCTCTCTGTCCCTTTTCTCTCACTCTCTGTCTCTCTGTCCCTTTTCTTTCTCTCCCCGTCCCTTTTCTCTCTCGCTTTCTGTCCCTTTTCTCTCTCTCCGTCCCTTTTCTCTCTCTCTTTCTGTCCCTTTTCTCTCTCTATCTGTCCCTTTTTTTCTCTCGCTGTCCCTTTTCTCTTTCTCTCTCTCAGTCCATTTTGTCTCACTCTCTCTCTCTGTCCCTTTTCTTTCCTCTCCGTCTCTTTTCTCTCTCTCTTTCTGTCCCTTTTCTCTCTCTCCGTCCCTCTTCTGTCTCTCTTTCTGTCCCTTTTCTCTCTCTATCTGTCCCTTTTATCTCTCGCTGTCCGTTTTCTCTTTCTCTCTCTCAGTCCCTTTTCTCTCTCTCTTTCTGTCCCTTTTCTCTCTCTCTCTCTGTCCCATTTCTCTCTCTCTCTGTCCCTTTTCTCTCTCTCTTTCTGTCCCTTTTCACTCTCTATCTGTCCCTTTTCTCTCTCTCTCTGTCCCTTTTCTCTCTATCTGTCCCTTTTTTTTTCTCGCTGTCCCTTTTCTCTTTCTCTCTCTCAGTTCCCTTTTCTCTCACTCTCTCTCTGTCCCTTTTCTCTCTCTCTTTCTGTCCCTTTTCATTCTCTATCTGTCCCTTTTCTCTCTCTCTCTGTCCCTTTTCTCTCTCTCTCTGTCCCTTTTCTCTCTCTCTCTGTCCCTTTTCTCTCTCTCTTTCTGTCCCTTTTCATTCTCTATCTGTCCCTTTTCTCTCTCTCTCTCTCTGTCCCTTTTCTCTCTTTCTCGCTGTCCCTTTTCTCTCTCTCTTTCTGTCCCTTTTCTCTCTCTCTTTCTGCCCCTTTTCTCTCTCTCTCTCTGTCCCTTTTCTCTCTCACTCTGTCCCTTTTCTCTCTCTATCTGTCCCTTTTGTTCTCTCGCTGTCCCTTTTCTCTTTCTCTCTCTCAGTCCATTTTATCTCACTCTCTCTCTCTGTCCCTTTTTTTTCTCTCTCCGTCTCTTTTCTGTCACTCTTTCTGTCCCTTCTCTCTCTCTCCGAAACTCTTCTGTCTCTCTTTCTGTCGCTTTTCTCTCTCTATCTGTCCGTTTTTTTCTCTCGCTGTCCCTTTTCTCTTTCTCTCTCTCAGTCCCTTTTCTCTCCCTCTTTCTGTCCCTTTTCTCTCTCTCCGTCCCTCTTCTGTCTCTCTTTCTGTCCCTTTTCTCTCTCTATCTGTCCCTTTTATCTCTCGCTGTCCCTTTTCTCTTTCTCTCTCTCAGTCCCTTTTCTCTCTCTATCTGTCCCTTTTTTTCTCTCGCTGTCCCTTTTCTCTTTCTCTCTCTCAGTCCCTTTTCTCTCTCTCTTTCTGTCCCTTTTCACTCTCTATCTGTTCCTTTTCTCTCTCTCTCTCTGTCCCTTTTCTCTCTCTATCTGTCCCTTTTTTATCTCGCTGTCCCTTTTCTTTCTCTCTCTCAGTCCCTTTTCTCTCCATCTCTCTCTGTCCCATTTCTCTCTCTCTCTTTTTCTCCTTTTTCACTCTCTATCTGTCCCTTTTCTCTCTCTCTCTGTCCCTTTTCTCCCTCTCTCTCTGTCCCTTTTCTCTCTCTCTCGCTGTCCCTTTTCTCTCTCTCTCGCTGTCCCTTTTCTGTCTCTCTTTCTGTCCCTTTTCTCTCTCTCTTTCTGTCCCTTTTCTCTCTCTCTTTCTGTCCATTTTCTCTCTCTCTCTGTCCCTTTTCTCTCTCTCTCTGTCCCTTTTCTCTCTCTCTCTCTGTCCCATTTCTCTCTCTCTTTCTGTCACTTTTCTCTCTCTATCTGTCCCTTTTTTTCTCTCGCTGTCCCTTTTCTCTTTCTCTCTCTCAGTCCCTTTTCTCTCACTCTCTCTCTCTGTCCCTTTTCTGTCTCTCTATCTGTCCCTTTTCACTCTCTATCTGTCCCTTTTCTCTCTCTCTCTGTCTGTCCCTTTTCTCTCTCTCTCTCTGTCCCATTTCTCTCTCTATCTGTCCCTTTTTTTCTATCGCTGTCCCTTTTCTCTTTCTCTCTCTCTGTCCCTTTTCTCTCACTCTCTCTCTCTCTGTCCCTTTTCTTTCTCTCTCCGTCCCTTTTCTCTCTCGCTTTCTGTCCCTTTTCTCTCTCTCCGTCCCTTTTCTCTCTCTCTTTCTATCCCTTTTCTCTCTCTATCTGTCCCTTTTTTTCTCTCGCTGTCCCTTTTCTCTTTCTCTCTCTCAGTCCATTTTATCTCACTCTCTCTCTCTGTCCCTTTTCTTTCTTCTCCGTCTCTTTTCTCTCTCTCTCTCTGTCCCTTTTCTCTTTCTCTCTCTGTCCCTTTTCTCTCTCTCTCTCTGTCCCTTTTCTCTCTCTCTTTCTGTCCCTTTTCTCTCTCTATCTGTCCCTTTTTTTCTCTCGCTGTCCCTTTTCTCTTTCTCTCTCTCAGTCCCTTTTCTCTCACTCTCTCTCTGTCCCTTTTCTGTCTCTGTATCTGTCCCTTTTCACTCTCTATCTGTCCCTTTTCTCTCTCTCTCTGTCTGTCCCTTTTCTCTCTCTCTCTCTGTCCCTTTTCTCTCTATATCTGTCCCTTTTTTCTCTCGCTGTCCCTTTTCTCTTTCTCTCTCTCAGTCCCCTTTCTCTCTCTCTTTCTGTCCCTTTTCTCTCTCTCTCTCTGTCCCTTTTCTTTCTCTCTCTGTCCCTTTTCTCTCTCTCTTTCTATCCCTTTTCACTCTCTATCTGTCCCTTTTCTCTCTCTCTCTCTCTCTCTCTGTCATTTTTCTCTCTCTATCTGTCCCTTTTATTCTCTCGCTGTCCCTTTTCTCTTTCTCTCCATCAGTCCTTTTTCTCTCACTCTCTCTCTCTGTCCCTTTTATCTCTCTCTCTTTCTGTCCCTTTTCACTTTCTAAATGTCCCTTTTCTCTCTCTCTCTCTCTGTCCCTTTTCTCTCTCTCTCTCTCCCTTTTCTCTCTCTCTCTCTCTATGTCCCTTTTCTCTCTCTCTCTGTCCCTTTTCTCTTTCTCTCTGTCCCTTTTTCTCTCTCGCTGTCCCTTTCCTCTTTCTCTCTATCAGTCCTTTTTCTCTCACTCTCTCTCTCTGTCCCTTTTTCCTCTCTGTCTTTCTGTCCCTTTTCACTGTCTAATTGTCCCTTTTCTCTCTCGCTCTCTGTCCCTTTTCTCTCTCTCTCTGTTCCTTTTCTCTCTCTCTCTGTCCCTTTTTCTCTCTCGCTGTCCCTTTCCTCTTTCTCTCTATCAGTCCTTTTTCTCTCACTCTCTCTCTCTGTCCCTTTTTCCTCTCTGTCTTTCTGTCCCTTTTCACTGTCTAATTGTCCCTTTTCTCTCTCGCTCTCTGTCCCTTTTCTCTCTCTCGGTCCCTTTTCTCTCTCTCTCTGTCCCTTTTCTCTCTCTCTATCTGTCCCTTTCTCTCTCTCTCTGTCTCTTTTCTCTCTCTCTTTCTGTCCGTTTTCTGTCTCTATCTGTCCTTTTTTTTCTCTCGCTGTCCCTTTTCTCTTTCTCTCTCTCAGTTCCCTTTTCTCTCACTCTATCTCTGTCCCTTTTCTCTCTCTCTTTCTGTCCCTTTTCATTCTCTATCTGTCCCTTTTCTCTCTCTCTCTGTCCCTTTTCTCTCTCTCTCTGTGTCCCTTTTCTCTCTCTGTCCCTTTTTCTCTCTCTCTTTCTGTCCCTTTTCTCTATCTCTATCTTTCCCTTTTCTCTCTCTCTCTCTGTCCCTTTTCTCTTTCTCTCTCTGTCCCTTTTCTCTCTCTCTCTCTGTCCCTTTTCTCTCTCTCTCTGTCCCTTCTCTCGCTCTCTGTCCCTTTTCTCTCTCTCTATCAGTCCCTTTTCTCTCTCTCTCTCTGTCCCTTTTCTCTCTCTCTTTCTGTCCCTTTTCTCTCTCCATCTGTCCCTTTTTTTCTCTCGCTGTCCCTTTTCTCTTTCTCTCTCTCAGTCCATTTTATCTCGCTCTCTCTCTCTCTGTCCCTTTTCTTTCTTCTCCGTCTCTTTTCTCTCTCTCTCTCTGTCCCTTTTCTCTTTCTCTCTCTGTCCCTTTTCTCTTTCTCTCTCTGTCCCTTTTCTCTCTCTCTCTGTCCCTTTTCTCTTTGTCTCTCTCTGTCCCTTTTCTCTCACTCTCTCTCTCTCTGTCCCTTTTCTTTCTCTCTCCGTCCCTTTTCTGTCTCGCTTTCTGTCCCTTTTCTCTCTCTCCGTCCCTTTTCTCTCTCTCTTTCTGTCCCTTTTCTCTCTCTATCTGTCCCTTTTTTTCTCTCGCTGTCCCTTTTCTCTTTCTCTCTCTCAGTCCATTTTATCTCGCTCTCTCTCTCTCTGTTCCTTTTCTTTCTTCTCCATCTCTTTTCTCTCTCTCTCTCTGTCCCTTTTCTCTTTCTCTCTCTGTCCCTTTTCTCTCTCTCTCTCTGTCCCTTTTCTCTCTCTCTCTCTGTCCCTTTTCTCTCTCTCTTTCTGTCCCTTTTCTCTCTCTATCTGTCCCTTTTTTTCTCTCGCTGTCCCTTTTCACTTTCTCTCTCTCAGTCCCTTTTCTCTCACTCTCTCCCTGTCCCTTTTCTGTCTCTGTATCTGTCCCTTTTCACTCTCTATCTGTCCCTTTTCTCTCTCTCTCTGTCTGTCCCTTTTCTCTCTCTCTCTCTGTCCCTTTTCTCTCTATATCTGTCCCTTTTTTCTCTCGCTGTCCCTTTTCTCTTTCTCTCTCTCAGTCCCCTTTCTCTCTCTCTTTCTGTCCCTTTTCTCTCTCTCTTTCTATCCCTTTTCACTCTCTATCTGTCCCTTTTCTCTGTCTCTCTCTGTCATTTTTCTCTCTCTATCTGTCCCTTTTATTCTCTCGCTGTCCCTTTTCTCTTTCTCTCCATCAGTCCTTTTTCTCTCACTCTCTCTCTCTGTCCCTTTTATCTCTCTCTCTTTCTGTCCCTTTTCACTTTCTAAATGTCCCTTTTCTCTCTCTCTCTCTCTGTCCCTTTTCTCTCTCTCTCTCTCCCTTTTCTCTCTCTCTCTCTCTATGTCCCTTTTCTCTCTCTCTGTCCCTTTTCTCTCTCTCTCTGTCCCTTTTTCTCTCTCGCTGTCCCTTTCCTCTTTCTCTCTATCAGTCCTTTTTCTCTCACTCTCTCTCTCTGTCCCTTTTTCCTCTCTGTCTTTCTGTCCCTTTTCACTGTCTAATTGTCCCTTTTCTCTCTCTCTATCTGTCCCTTTCTCTCTCTCTCTGTCTCTTTTCTCTCTCTCTTTCTGTCCGTTTTCTGTCTCTATCTGTTCTTTTTTTTTCTCTCGCTGTCCCTTTTCTCTTTCTCTCTCTCAGTTCCCTTTTCTCTCACTCTATCTCTGTCCCTTTTCTCTCTCTCTTTCTGTCCCTTTTCACTCTCTCTCTGTCCCTTTTCTCTCTCTCTATCTGTCCCTTTCTCTCTCTCTCTGTCTCTTTTCTCTCTCTCTTTCTGTCCGTTTTCTGTCTCTATCTGTCCTTTTTTTTCTCTCGCTGTCCCTTTTCTCTTTCTCTCTCTCAGTTCCCTTTTCTCTCACTCTATCTCTGTCCCTTTTCTCTCTCTCTTTCTGTCCCTTTTCATTCTCTATCTGTCCCTTTTCTCACTCTCTCTGTCCCTTTTCTCTCTCTCTCTCTGTCCCTTTTCTCTCTCTGTCCCTTTTTCTCTCTCTCTTTCTGTCCCTTTCTCTATCTCTATCTTTCCCTTTTGTCTCTCTCTCTGTCCCTTTTCACTCTCTCTCTGTCCCTTTTCTCTCTCTCTCTCTGTCCCTTCTCTCGCTCTCTGTCCCTTTTCTCTCTCTCTATCTGTCCCTTTTCTCTCTCTCTCTCTGTCCCTTTTCTCTCTCTCTTTCTGTCCCTTTTTCTCTCTATCTGTCCCTTTTTTTCTCTCGCTGTCCCTTTTCTCTTTCTCTCTCTCTGTCCCTTTTCTCTCACTCTCTCTCTCTCTGTCCCTTTTCTTTCTCTCTCCGTCCCTTTTCTGTCTCGCTTTCTGTCCCTTTTCTCTCTCTCCGTCCCTTTTCTCTCTCTCTTTCTGTACCTTTTCTCTCTCTATCTGTCCCTTTTTTTCTCTCGCTGTCCCTTTTCTCTTTCTCTCTCTCAGTCCATTTTATCTCACTCTCTCTCTCTGTCCCTTTTCTTTCTTCTCCGTCTCTTTTCTCTCTCTCTCTCTGTCCCTTTTCTCTTTCTCTCTCTGTCCCTTTTCTCTCTCTCTCTCTGTCCCTTTTCTCTCTCTCTTTCTGTCCCTTTTCTCTCTCTATCTGTCCCTTTTTTTCTCTCGCTGTCCCTTTTCTCTTTCTCTCTCTCAGTCCCGTTTCTCTCACTCTCTCCCTGTCCCTTTTCTGTCTCTGTATCTGTCCCTTTTCACTCTCTATCTGTCCCTTTTCTTTCTCTCTCCGTCCCTTTTCTGTCTCGCTTTCTGTCCCTTTTCTCTCTCTCCGTCCCTTTTCTCTCTCTCTTTCTGTACCTTTTCTCTCTCTATCTGTCCGTTTTCTCTCTCTCTCTCTGTCCCTTTTCTCTCACTCTCTCTCTCTCTCTGTCCCTTTTCTTTCTCTCCCCGTCCCTTTTCTCTCTCGCTTTCTGTCCCTTTTCACTCTCTCTCTGTTCCTTTTCTCTCTCTCTCTCTGTCCCTTTTCTCTCTCTCTTTCTGTCCCTTTTCACTCTCTGTCTGTCCCTTTTCTCTCTCTCTCTCTGTCCCATTTCTCTCTCTATCTGTCCCTTTTTTTCTCTCGCTGTCCCTTTTCTCTTTCTCTCTCTCTGTCCCTTTTCTCTCACTCTCTGTCCCTTTTCTCTCTCTCTCTGTCCATTTTTCTCTCTCGCTGTCCCTTTCCTCTTTCTCTCTATCAGTCCTTTTTCTCTCACTCTCTCTCTCTGTCCCTTTTTCCTCTCTGTCTTTCTGTCCCTTTTCACTGTCTAATTGTCCCTTTTCTCTCTCGCTCTCTGTCCCTTTTCTCTCTCTCGGTCCCTTATCTCTCTCTCTCTGTCCCTTTTCTCTCTCTCTATCTGTCCCTTTCTCTCTCTCTCTGTCTCTTTTTTCTCTCTCTTTCTGTCCGTTTTCTGTCTCTATCTGTCCTTTTTTTTCTCTCGCTGTCCCTTTTCTCTTTCTCTCTCTCAGTTCCCTTTTCTCTCTCTCTTTCTGTCCCTTTTCATTCTCTATCTGTCCCTTTTCTCTCTCTCTGTCCCTTTTCTCTCTCTCTCTCTCTGTCCCTTTTCTCTCTCTGTCCATTTTTCTCTCTCTCTTTCTGTCCCTTTTCTCTATCTCTATCTTTCCCTTTTCTCTCTCTCTCTGTCCCTTTTCACTCTCTCTCTGTCCCTTTTCTCTCTCTCTCTCTGTCCCTTTTCTCTCTCTCTCTGTCCCTTCTCTCGCTCTCTGTCCCTTTTCTCTCTCTCTATCTGTCCCTTTTCTCTCTCTCTCTCTGTCCCTTTACTCTCTATCTCTTTGTGCCTTTTCTGTCTCTCTGTGCCTTTTCGTTCTCTCTCTTTGTCCCTGTTCTTTCTGCGTGTCCCTTTTCTCTCTCTCTCTGTCCCCTTTCTCTCTCTCTCCCTGTCCCTTTTCTCTCTCTCTCTCTGTCCCTTTTCTTTCTCTCTTCGTCCCTTTTCTCTCTCTCTTTCTGTCCCTTTTCTCTCTCTCCGTCCCTTTTCTCTCTCTTTCATTCCCTTTTCTCTCTCTATCTGTCCCTTTTTTTCTCTCGCTGTCCCTTTTCTTTCTCTCTCTCAGTCCCTTTTTTCTCACTCTCTCTCTCTGTCCCTTTTCTCTCACTCTCTCTCACTCTGTCCCTTTTCTTTCTCTCCCCGTCCCTTTTCTCTCTCTCTCTCTGTCCCTTTTCTCTTTCTCTCTCTGTCCCTTTTCTCTCTCTCTCTCTGTCCCTTTTCTCTCTCTTTCTGTCCCTTTTCTCTCTCTATCTGTCCCTTTTTTTCTCTCGCTGTCCCTTTTCTCTTTCTCTCTCTCAGTCCCTTTTCTCTCACTCTCTCCCTGTCCCTTTTCTGTCTCTGTATCTGTCCCTTTTCACTCTCTATCTGTCCCTTTTCTCTCTCTCTCTGTCTGTCCCTTTTCTCTCTCTCTCTCTGTCCCTTTTCTCTCTATATCTGTCCCTTTTTTCTCTCGCTGTCCCTTTTCTCTTTCTCTCTCTCAGTCCCCTTTCTCTCTCTCTTTCTGTCCCTTTTCTCTCTCTCTCTCTCTGTCCCTTTTCTTTCTCTCTCTGTCCCTTTTCTCTCTCTCTTTCTATCCCTTTTCACTCTCTATCTGTCCCTTTTCTCTCTCTCTCTCTGTCATTTTTCTCTCTCTATCTGTCCCTTTTATTCTCTCGCTGTCCCTTTTCTCTTTCTCTCCATCAGTCCTTTTTCTCTCACTCTCTCTCTCTGTCCCTTTTATCGCTCTCTCTTTCTGTCCCTTTTCACTTTCTAAATGTCCCTTTTCTCTCTCTCTCTCTGTCCCTTTTCTCTCTCTCTCTGTCCCTTTTCTCTCTCTCTCTGTCCATTTTTCTCTCTCGCTGTCCCTTTCCTCTTTCTCTCTATCAGTCCTTTTTCTCTCACTCTCTCTCTCTGTCCCTTTTTCCTCTCTGTCTTTCTGTCCCTTTTCACTGTCTAATTGTCCCTTTTCTCTCTCGCTCTCTGTCCCTTTTCTCTCTCTCGGTCCCTTTTCTCTCTCTCTCTGTCCCTTTTCTCTCTCTCTATCTGTCCCTTTCTCTCTCTCTCTGTCTCTTTTCTCTCTCTCTTTCTGTCCGTTTTCTGTCTCTATCTGTCCTTTTTTTTCTCTCGCTGTCCCTTTTCTCTTTCTCTCTCTCAGTTCCCTTTTCTCTCTCTCTTTCTGTCCCTTTTCATTCTCTATCTGTCCCTTTTCTCTCTCTCTGTCCCTTTTCTCTCTCTCTCTCTGTCCCTTTTCTCTCTCTGTCCATTTTTCTCTCTCTCTTTCTGTCCCTTTTCTCTATCTCTATCTTTCCCTTTTCTCTCTCTCTGTCCCTTTTCACTCTCTCTCTGTCCCTTTTCTCTCTCTCTCTCTGTCCCTTTTCTCTCTCTCTCTGTCCCTTCTCTCGCTCTCTGTCCCTTTTCTCTCTCTCTATCTGTCCCTTTTCTCTCTCTCTCTCTGTCCCTTTACTCTCTATCTCTTTGTGCCTTTTCTCTCTCTCTGTGCCTTTTCGTTCTCTCTCTTTGTCCCTGTTCTTTCTGCGTGTCCCTTTTCTCTCTCTCTCTGTCCCCTTTCTCTCTCTCTCTGTCCCCTTTCTCTCTCTCTCTCTGTCCCTTTTCTTTCTCTCTTCGTCCCTTTTCTCTCTCTCTTTCTGTCCCTTTTCTCTCTCTCCGTCCCTTTTCTCTCTCTTTCATTCCCTTTTCTCTCTCTATCTGTCCCTTTTTTTCTCTCGCTGTCCCTTTTCTTTCTCTCTCTCAGTCCCTTTTTTCTCACTCTCTCTCTCTGTCCCTTTTCTCTCACTCTCTCTCACTCTGTCCCTTTTCTTTCTCTCCCCGTCCCTTTTCTCTCTCGCTTTCTGTCCCTTTTCGCTCTCTCTCTGTTCCTTTTCTCTCTCTCTCTCTGTCCCATTTCTCTCACTCTCTCTCTCTGTCCCTTTTCCTTCTCTCCCCGTCCCTTTTCTCTCTCGCTTTGTGTCCCTTTTCACTCTCTCTCTGTTCCTTTTCTCTCTCTCTCTGTCCCATTTCTCTCTCTATCTGTCCCTTTTTTTCTCTCGCTGTCCCTTTTCTCTTTCTCTCTCGCTGTCCCTTTTCTCTTTCTCTCTCTCTGTCCCTTTTCTCTCACTCTCTCTCTCTGTCCCTTTTCTTTCTCTCCCCGTCCCTTTTCTCTCTCGCTTTCTGTCCCTTTTCTCTCTCTCCGTCCCTTTTCTCTCTCTCTTTCTGTCCCTTTTCTCTCTCTCCGAAACTCTTCTGTCTCTCTTTCTGTCCCTTTTCTCTCTCTATCTGTCCCTTTTTTCTCTCGCTGTCCCTTTTCTCCTTCTCTCTCTCAGTCCCTTTTCTCTCTCTCTTTCTGTCCCTTTTCACTGTCTAATTGTCCCTTTTCTCTCTCGCTCTCTGTCCCTTTTCTCTCTCTCGGTCCCTTTTCTCTCTCTCTCTGTCCCTTTTCTCTCTCTCTATCTGTCCCTTTCTCTCTCTCTCTGTCTCTTTTCTCTCTCTCTTTCTGTCCGTTTTCTGTCTCTATCTGTCCTTTTTTTTCTCTCGCTGTCCCTTTTCTCTTTCTCTCTCTCAGTTCCCTTTTCTCCCACTCTATCTCTGTCCCTTTTCTCTCTCTCTTTCTGTCCCTTTTCATTCTCTATCTGTCCCTTTTCTCTCTCTCTCTGTCCCTTTTCTCTCTCTCTCTCTGTCCCTTTTCTCTCTCTGTCCCTTTTTCTCTCTATCTTTCTGTCCCTTTTCTCTATCTCTATCTTTCCCTTTTCTCTCTCTCTCTCTGTCCCTTTTCACTCTCTCTCTGTCCCTTTTCTCTCTCTCTCTCTGTCCCTTTTCTCTCTCTCTCTGTCCCTTCTCTCGCTCTCTGTCCCTTTTCTCTCTCTCTATCAGTCCCTTTTCTCTCTCTCTCTCTGTCCCTTTTCTCTCTCTCTTTCTGTCCCTTTTCTCTCTCTATCTGTCCCTTTTTTTCTCTCGCTGTCCCTTTTCTCTTTCTCTCTCTCAGTCCATTTTATCTCGCTCTCTCTCTCTCTGTCCCTTTTCTTTCTTCTCCGTCTCTTTTCTCTCTCTCTCTCTGTCCCTTTTCTCTTTCTCTCTCTGTCCCTTTTCTCTTTCTCTCTCTGTCCCTTTTCTCTCTCTCTCTCTGTCCCTTTTCTCTTTCTCTCTCTCTGTCCCTTTTCTCTCACTCTCTCTCTCTCTGTCCCTTTTCTTTCTCTCTCCATCCCTTTTCTGTCTCGCTTTCTGTCCCTTTTCTCTCTCTCCGTCCCTTTTCTCTCTCTCTTTCTGTCCCTTTTCTCTCTCTATCTGTCCCTTTTTTTCTCTCGCTGTCCCTTTTCTCTTTCTCTCTCTCAGTCCATTTTATCTCGCTCTCTCTCTCTCTGTCCCTTTTCTTTCTTCTCCGTCTCTTTTCTCTCTCTCTCTCTGTCCCTTTTCTCTTTCTCTCTCTGTCCCTTTTCTCTCTCTCTCTCTGTCCCTTTTCTCTCTCTCTTTCTGTCCCTTTTCTCTCTCTATCTGTCCCTTTTTTTCTCTCGCTGTCCCTTTTCTCTTTCTCTCTCTCAGTCCCTTTTCTCTCACTCTCTCCCTGTCCATTTTCTGTCTCTGTATCTGTCCCTTTTCACTCTCTATCTGTCCCTTTTCTCTCTCTCTCTGTCTGTCCCTTTTCTCTCTCTCTCTCTGTCCCTTTTCTCTCTATATCTGTCCCTTTTTTCTCTCGCTGTCCCTTTTCTCTTTCTCTCTCTCAGTCCCCTTTCTCTCTCTCTTTCTGTCCCTTTTCTCTCTCTCTTTCTATCCCTTTTCACTCTCTATCTGTCCCTTTTCTCTGTCTCTCTCTGTCATTTTTCTCTCTCTATCTGTCCCTTTTATTTTCTCGCTGTCCCTTTTCTCTTTCTCTCCATCAGTCCTTTTTCTCTCACTCTCTCTCTCTGTCCCTTTTATCTCTCTCTCTTTCTGTCCCTTTTCACTTTCTAAATGTCCCTTTTCTCTCTCTCTCTCTGTACCTTTTCTCTCTCTCTCTCTCCCTTTTCTCTCTCTCTCTCTCTATGTCCCTTTTCTCTCTCTCTGTCCCTTTTCTCTCTCTCTCTGTCCCTTTTTCTCTCTCGCTGTCCCCTTCCTCTTTCTCTCTATCAGTCCTTTTTCTCTCACTCTCTCTCTCTGTCCCTTTTTCCTCTCTGTCTTTCTGTCCCTTTTCACTGTCTAATTGTCCCTTTTCTCTCTCGCTCTCTGTCCCTTTTCTCTCTCTCGGTCCCTTTTCTCTCTCTCTCTGTCCCTTTCTCTCTCTCTCTGTCTCTTTTCTCTCTCTCTTTCTGTCCGTTTTCTGTCTCTATCTGTCCTTTTTTTTCTCTCGCTGTCCCTTTTCTCTTTCTCTCTCTCAGTTCCCTTTTCTCTCACTCTATCTCTGTCCCTTTTCTCTCTCTCTTTCTGTCCCTTTTCACTCTCTATCTGTCCCTTTTCTCTCTCTCTATCTGTCCCTTTCTCTCTCTCTCTGTCTCTTTTCTCTCTCTCTTTCTGTCCGTTTTCTGTCTCTATCTGTCCTTTTTTTTCTCTCGCTGTCCCTTTTCTCTTTCTCTCTCTCAGTTCCCTTTTCTCTCACTCTATCTCTGTCCCTTTTCTCTCTCTCTTTCTGTCCCTTTTCATTCTCTATCTGTCCCTTTTCTCACTCTCTCTGTCCCTTTTCTCTCTCTCTCTCTGTCCCTTTTCTCTCTCTGTCCCTTTTTCTCTCTCTCTTTCTGTCCCTTTTCTCTATCTCTATCTTTCCCTTTTCTCTCTCTCTCTCTGTCCCTTTTCACTCTCTCTCTGTCCCTTTTCACTCTCTCTCTCTGTCCCTTTTCTCTCTCTCTCTGTCCCTTCTCTCGCTCTCTGTCCCTTTTCTCTCTCTCTATCTGTCCCTTTTCTCTCTCTCTCTCTGTCCCTTTTCTCTCTCTCTTTCTGTCCCTTTTTCTCTCTATCTGTCCCTTTTTTTCTCTCGCTGTCCCTTTTCTCTTTCTCTCTCTCTGTCCCTTTTCTCTCACTCTCTCTCTCTCTGTCCCTTTTCTTTCTCTCTCCGTCCCTTTTCTGTCTCGCTTTCTGTCCCTTTTCTCTCTCTCCGTCCCTTTTCTCTCTCTCTTTCTGTACCTTTTCTCTCTCTATCTGTCCCTTTTTTTCTCTCGCTGTCCCTTTTCTCTTTCTCTCTCTCAGTCCATTTTATCTCACTCTCTCTCTCTGTCCCTTTTCTTTCTTCTCCGTCTCTTTTCTCTCTCTCTCTCTGTCCCTTTTCTCTTTCTCTCTCTGTCCCTTTTCTCTCTCTCTCTCTGTCCCTTTTCTCTCTCTCTTTCTGTCCCTTTTCTCTCTCTATCTGTCCCTTTTTTCTCTCGCTGTCCCTTTTCTCCTTCTCTCTCTCAGTCCCTTTTCTCTCTCTCTTTCTGTCCCTTTTCACTGTCTAATTGTCCCTTTTCTCTCTCGCTCTCTGTCCCTTTTCTCTCTCTCGGTCCCTTTTCTCTCTCTCTCTGTCCCTTTTCTCTCTCTCTATCTGTCCCTTTCTCTCTCTCTCTGTCTCTTTTCTCTCTCTCTTTCTGTCCGTTTTCTGTCTCTATCTGTCCTTATTTTCTCTCGCTGTCCCTTTTCTCTTTCTCTCTCTCAGTTCCCTTTTCTCTCACTCTATCTCTGTCCCTTTTCTCTCTCTCTTTCTGTCCCTTTTCACTCTCTATCTGTCCCTTTTCTCTCTCTCTCTCTGTCCCTTTTCTCTCTCTGTCCATTTTTCTCTCTCTCTTTCTGTCCCTTTTCTCTATCTCTATCTTTCCCTTTTCTCTCTCTCTCTGTCCCTTTTCACTCTCTCTCTGTCCCTTTTCTCTCTCTCTCTCTCTGTCCCTTTTCTCTCTCTCTCTGTCCCTTCTCTCGCTCTCTGTCCCTATTCTCTCTCTCTATCTGTCCCTTTTCTCTCTCTCTCTCTGTCCCTTTACTCTCTATCTCTTTGTGCCTTTTCTCTCTCTCTGTGCCTTTTCGTTCTCTCTCTTTGTCCCTGTTCTTTCTGCGTGTCCCTTTTCTCTCTCTCTCTGTCCCTTTTCTTTCTCTCTTCGTCCCTTTTCTCTCTCTCTTTCTGTCCCTTTTCTCTCTCTCCGTCCCTTTTCTCTCTCTTTCATTCCCTTTTCTCTCTCTATCTGTCCCTTTTTTTCTCTCGCTGTCCCTTTTCTTTCTCTCTCTCAGTCCCTTTTTTCTCACTCTCTCTCTCTGTCCCTTTTCTCTCACTCTCTCTCACTCTGTCCCTTTTCTTTCTCTCCCCGTCCCTTTTCTCTCTCTCTCTCTGTCCCTTTTCTCTTTCTCTCTCTGTCCCTTTTCTCTCTCTCTCTCTGTCCCTTTTCTCTCTCTCTTTCTGTCCCTTTTCTCTCTCTATCTGTCCCTTTTTTCTCTCGCTGTCCCTTTTCTCTTTCTCTCTCTCAGTCCCTTTTCTCTCACTCTCTCCCTGTCCCTTTTCTGTCTCTGTATCTGTCCCTTTTCACTCTCTATCTGTCCCTTTTCTCTCTCTCTCTGTCTGTCCCTTTTCTCTCTCTCCGTCCCTTTTCTCTCTCTTTCATTCCCTTTTCTCTCTCTATCTGTCCCTTTTTTTCTCTCGCTGTCCCTTTTCTTTCTCTCTCTCAGTCCCTTTTTTCTCACTCTCTCTCTCTGTCCCTTTTCTCTCACTCTCTCTCACTCTGTCCCTTTTCTTTCTCTCCCCGTCCCTTTTCTCTCTCGCTTTCTGTCCCTTTTCGCTCTCTCTCTGTTCCTTTTCTCTCTCTCTCTCTGTCCCATTTCTCTCACTCTCTCTCTCTGTCCCTTTTCCTTCTCTCCCCGTCCCTTTTCTCTCTCGCTTTGTGTCCCTTTTCACTCTCTCTCTGTTCCTTTTCTCTCTCTCGCTGTCCCATTTCTCTCTCTATCTGTCCCTTTTTTTCTCTCGCTGTCCCTTTTCTCTTTCTCTCTCGCTGTCCCTTTTCTCTTTCTCTCTCTCTGTCCCTTTTCTCTCACTCTCTCTCTGTCCCTTTTCTTTCTCTCCCCGTCCCTTTTCTCTCTCGCTTTCTGTCCCTTTTCTCTCTCTCCGTCCCTTTTCTCTCTCTCTTTCTGTCCCTTTTCTCTCTCTCCGAAACTCTTCTGTCTCTCTTTCTGTCCCTTTTCTCTCTCTATCTGTCCCTTTTTTCTCTCGCTGTCCCTTTTCTCCTTCTCTCTCTCAGTCCCTTTTCTCTCTCTCTTTCTGTCCCTTTTCACTGTCTAATTGTCCCTTTTCTCTCTCGCTCTCTGTCCCTTTTCTCTCTCTCGGTCCCTTTTCTCTCTCTCTCTGTCCCTTTTCTCTCTCTCTATCTGTCCCTTTCTCTCTCTCTCTGTCTCTTTTCTCTCTCTCTTTCTGTCCGTTTTCTGTCTCTATCTGTCCTTTTTTTTCTCTCGCTGTCCCTTTTCTCTTTCTCTCTCTCAGTTCCCTTTTCTCTCACTCTATCTCTGTCCCTTTTCTCTCTCTCTTTCTGTCCCGTTTCATTCTCTATCTGTCCCTTTTCTCTCTCTCTCTGTCCCTTTTCTCTCTCTCTCTCTGTCCCTTTTCTCTCTCTGTCCCTTTTTCTCTCTATCTTTCTGTCCCTTTTCTCTATCTCTATATTTCCCTTTTCTCTCTCTCTCTCTGTCCCTTTTCACTCTCTCTCTGTCCCTTTTCTCTCTCTCTCTCTGTCCCTTTTCTCTCTCTCTCTGTCCCTTCTCTCGCTCTCTGTCCCTTTTCTCTCTCTCTATCAGTCCCTTTTCTCTCTCTCTCTCTGTCCCTTTTCTCTCTCTATCTGTCCCTTTTTTTCTCTCGCTGTCCCTTTTCTCTTTCTCTCCCTCAGTCCATTTTATCTCGCTCTCTCTCTCTCTGTCCCTTTTCTTTCTTCTCCGTCTCTTTTCTCTCTCTCTCTCTGTCCCTTTTCTCTTTCTCTCTCTGTCCCTTTTCTCTTTCTCTCTCTGTCCCTTTTCTCTCTCTCTCTCTGTCCCTTTTCTCTTTCTCTCTCTCTGTCCCTTTTCTCTCACTCTCTGTCTCTCTGTCCCTTTTCTTTCTCTCTCCGTCCCTTTTCTGTCTCGCTTTCTGTCCCTTTTCTCTCTCTCCGTCCCTTTTCTCTCTCTCTTTCTGTCCCTTTTCTCTCTCTATCTGTCCCTTTTTTTCTCTCGCTGTCCCTTTTCTCTTTCTCTCTCTCAGTCCATTTTATCTCGCTCTCTCTCTCTCTGTCCCTTTTCTTTCTTCTCCGTCTCTTTTCTCTCTCTCTCTCTGTCCCTTTTCTCTTTCTCTCTCTGTCCCTTTTCTCTCTCTCTCTCTGTCCCTTTTCTCTCTCTCTTTCTGTCCCTTTTCTCTCTCTATCTGTCCCTTTTTTTCTCTCGCTGTCCCTTTTCTCTTTCTCTCTCTCAGTCCCTTTTCTCTCACTCTCTCCCTGTCCCTTTTCTGTCTCTGTATCTGTCCCTTTTCACTCTCTATCTGTCCCTTTTCTCTCTCTCTCTGTCTGTCCCTTTTCTCTCTCTCTCTCTGTCCCTTTTCTCTCTATATCTGTCCCTTTTTTCTCTCGCTGTCCCTTTTCTCTTTCTCTCTCTCTCAGTCCCCTTTCTCTCTCTCATTCTGTCCCTTTTCTCTCTCTCTTTCTATCCCTTTTCACTCTCTATCTGTCCCTTTTCTCTGTCTCTCTCTGTCATTTTTCTCTCTCTATCTGTCCCTTTTATTTTCTCGCTGTCCCTTTTCTCTTTCTCTCCATCAGTCCTTTTTCTCTCACTCTCTCTCTCTGTCCCTTTTATCTCTCTCTCTTTCTGTCCCTTTTCACTTTCTAAATGTCCCTTTTCTCTCTCTCTCTCTCTGTACCTTTTCTCTCTCTCTCTCTCCCTTTTCTCTCTCTCTCTCTCTATGTCCCTTTTCTCTCTCTCTGTCCCTTTTCTCTCTCTCTCTGTCCCTTTTTCTCTCTCGCTGTCCCCTTCCTCTTTCTCTCTATCAGTCCTTTTTCTCTCACTCTCTCTCTCTGTCCCTTTTTCCTCTCTGTCTTTCTGTCCCTTTTCACTGTCTAATTGTCCCTTTTCTCTCTCGCTCTCTGTCCCTTTTCTCTCTCTCGGTCCCTTTTCTCTCTCTCTATCTGTCCCTTTCTCTCTCTCTCTGTCTCTTTTCTCTCTCTCTTTCTGTCCGTTTTCTGTCTCTATCTGTCCTTTTTTTTCTCTCGCTGTCCCTTTTCTCTTTCTCTCTCTCAGTTCCCTTTTCTCTCACTCTATCTCTGTCCCTTTTCTCTCTCTCTTTCTGTCCCTTTTCACTCTCTATCTGTCCCTTTTCTCTCTCTCTATCTGTCCCTTTCTCTCTCTCTCTGTCTCTTTTCTCTCTCCCTTTCTGTCCGTTTTCTGTCTCTATCTGTCCTTTTTTTTCTCTCGCTGTCCCTTTTCTCTTTCTCTCTCTCAGTTCCCTTTTCTCTCACTCTATCTCTGTCCCTTTTCTCTCTCTCTTTCTGTCCCTTTTCATTCTCTATCTGTCCCTTTTCTCACTCTCTCTGTCCCTTTTCTCTCTCTCTCTCTGTCCCTTTTCTCTCTCTGTCCCTTTTTCTCTCTCTCTTTCTGTCCCTTTTCTCTATCTCTATCTTTCCCTTTTCTCTCTCTCTCTGTCCCTTTTCACTCTCTCTCTGTCCCTTTTCTCTCTCTCTCTGTCCCTTTTCTCTCACTCTCTGTCCCTTCTCTCGCTCTCTGTCCCTTTTCTCTCTCTCTATCTGTCCCTTTTCTCTCTCTCTCTCTGTCCCTTTTCTCTCTCTCTTTCTGTCCCTTTTTCTCTCTATCTGTCCCTTTTTTTCTCTCGCTGTCCCTTTTCTCTTTCTCTCTCTCTGTCCCTTTTCTCTCACTCTCTCTCTCTCTGTCCCTTTTCTTTCTCTCTCCGTCCCTTTTCTGTCTCGCTTTCTGTCCCTTTTCTCTCTCTCCGTCCCTTTTCTCTCTCTCTTTCTGTACCTTTTCTCTCTATCTGTCCCTTTTTTTCTCTCGCTGTCCCTTTTCTCTTTCTCTCTCTCAGTCCATTTTATCTCACTCTCTCTCTCTGTCCCTTTTCTTTCTTCTCCGTCTCTTTTCTCTCTCTCTCTCTGTCCCTTTTCTCTTTCTCTCTCTGTCCCTTTTCTCTCTCTCTCTCTGTCCCTTTTCTCTCTCTCTTTCTGTCCCTTTTCTCTCTCTATCTGTCCCTTTTTTTCTCTCGCTGTCCCTTTTCTCTTTCTCTCTCTCAGTCCCTTTTCTCTCACTCTCTCCCTGTCCCTTTTCTGTCTCTGTATCTGTCCCTTTTCTCTCTCTCTCTGTCTGTCCCTTTTCTCTCTCTCTCTCTGTCCCTTTTCTCTCTATATCTGTCCCTTTTTTCTCTCGCTGTCCCTTTTCTCTTTCTCTCTCTCAGTCCCCTTTCTCTCTCTCTTTCTGTCCCTTTTCTCTCTCTCTCTCTCTGTCCCTTTTCTTTCTCTCTCTGTCCCTTTTCTCTCTCTCTTTCTATCCCTTTTCACTCTCTATCTGTCCCTTTTCTCTCTCTCTCTCTGTCATTTTTCTCTCTCTATCTGTCCCTTTTATTCTCTCGCTGTCCCTTTTCTCTTTCTCTCCATCAGTCCTTTTTCTCTCACTCTCTCTCTCTGTCCCTTTTATCTCTCTCTCTTTCTGTCCCTTTTCACTTTCTAAATGTCCCTTTTCTCTCTCTCTCTCTGTCCCTTTTCTCTCTCTCTCTGTCCCTTTTCTCTCTCTCTCTGTCCATTTTTCTCTCTCGCTGTCCCTTTCCTCTTTCTCTCTATCAGTCCTTTTTCTCTCACTCTCTCTCTCTGTCCCTTTTTCCTCTCTGTCTTTCTGTCCCTTTTCACTGTCTAATTGTCCCTTTTCTCTCTCGCTCTCTGTCCCTTTTCTCTCTCTCGGTCCCTTTTCTCTCTCTCTCTGTCCCTTTTCTCTCTCTCTATCTGTCCCTTTCTCTCTCTCTCTGTCTCTTTTCTCTCTCTCTTTCTGTCCGTTTTCTGTCTCTATCTGTCCTTATTTTCTCTCGCTGTCCCTTTTCTCTTTCTCTCTCTCAGTTCCCTTTTCTCTCACTCTATCTCTGTCCCTTTTCTCTCTCTCTTTCTGTCCCTTTTCACTCTCTATCTGTCCCTTTTCTCTCTCTCTCTCTGTCCCTTTTCTCTCTCTGTCCATTTTTCTCTCTCTCTTTCTGTCCCTTTTCTCTATCTCTATCTTTCCCTTTTCTCTCTCTCTCTGTCCCTTTTCACTCTCTCTCTGTCCCTTTTCTCTCTCTCTCTCTGTCCCTTTTCTCTCTCTCTCTGTCCCTTCTCTCGCTCTCTGTCCCTTTTCTCTCTCTCTATCTGTCCCTTTTCTCTCTCTCTCTCTCTGTCCCTTTACTCTCTATCTCTTTGTGCCTTTTCTCTCTCTCTGTGCCTTTTCGTTCTCTCTCTTTGTCCCTGTTCTTTCTGCGTGTCCCTTTTCTCTCTCTCTCTGTCCCCTTTCTCTCTCTCTCTCTGTCCCTTTTCTCTCTCTCTCTCTGTCCCTTTTCTTTCTCTCTTCGTCCCTTTTCTCTCTCTCTTTCTGTCCCTTTTCTCTCTCTCCGTCCCTTTTCTCTCTCTTTCATTCCCTTTTCTCTCTCTATCTGTCCCTTTTTTTCTCTCGCTGTCCCTTTTCTTTCTCTCTCTCAGTCCCTTTTTTCTCACTCTCTCTCTCTGTCCCTTTTCTCTCACTCTCTCTCACTCTGTCCCTTTTCTTTCTCTCCCCGTCCCTTTTCTCTCTCTCTCTCTGTCCCTTTTCTATTTCTCTCTCTGTCCCTTTTCTCTCTCTCTCTCTGTCCCTTTTCTCTCTCTCTTTCTGTCCCTTTTCTCTCTCTATCTGTCCCTTTTTTTCTCTCGCTGTCCCTTTTCTCTTTCTCTCTCTCAGTCCCTTTTCTCTCACTCTCTCCCTGTCCCTTTTCTGTCTCTGTATCTGTCCCTTTTCACTCTCTATCTGTCCCTTTTCTCTCTCTCTGTCTGTCCCTTTTCTCTCTCTCTCTCTGTCCCTTTTCTCTCTATATCTGTCCCTTTTTTCTCTCGCTGTCCCTTTTCTCTTTCTCTCTCTCAGTCCCCTTTCTCTCTCTCTCTCTGTCCCTTTTCTCTCTCTCTTTCTATCCCTTTTCACTCTCTATCTGTCCCTTTTCTCTCTCTCTCTCTGTCATTTTTCTCTCTCTATCTGTCCCTTTTATTCTCTCGCTGTCCCTTTTCTCTTTCTCTCCATCAGTCCTTTTTCTCTCACTCTCTCTCTCTGTCCCTTTTATCTCTCTCTCTTTCTGTCCCTTTTCACTTTCTAAATGTCCCTTTTCTCTCTCTCTCTGTCCCTTTTCTCTCTCTCTCTGTCCCTTTTCTCTCTCTCTCTGTCCATTTTTCTCTCTCGCTGTCCCTTTCCTCTTTCTCTCTATCAGTCCTTTTTCTCTCACTCTCTCTCTCTGTCCCTTTTTCCTCTCTGTCTTTCTGTCCCTTTTCACTGTCTAATTGTCCCTTTTCTCTCTCGCTCTCTGTCCCTTTTCTCTCTCTCGGTCCCTTTTCTCTCTCTCTCTCTGTCCCTTTTCTCTCTCTCTATCTGTCCCTTTCTCTCTCTCTCTGTCTCTTTTCTCTCTCTCTTTCTGTCCCTTTTCTGTCTCTATCTGTCCTTTTTTTTCTCTCGCTGTCCCTTTTCTCTTTCTCTCTCTCAGTTCCCTTTTCTCTCTCTCTTTCTGTCCCTTTTCATTCTCTATCTGTCCCTTTTCTCTCTCTCTGTCCCTTTTCTCTCTCTCTCTCTGTCCCTTTTCTCTCTCTGTCCATTTTTCTCTCTCTCTTTCTGTCCCTTTTCTCTATCTCTATCTTTCCCTTTTCTCTCTCTCTCTGTCCCTTTTCACTCTCTCTCTGTCCCTTTTCTCTCTCTCTCTCTGTCCCTTTTCTCTCTCTCTCTGTCCCTTCTCTCGCTCTCTGTCCCTTTTCTCTCTCTCTATCTGTCCCTTTTCTCTCTCTCTCTCTGTCCCTTTACTCTCTATCTCTTTGTGCCTTTTCTCTCTCTCTGTGCCTTTTCGTTCTCTCTCTTTGTCCCTGTTCTTTCTGCGTGTCCCTTTTCTCTCTCTCTCTGTCCCCTTTCTCTCTCTCTCTCTGTCCCTTTTCTCTCTCTCTCTCTGTCCCTTTTCTTTCTCTCTTCGTCCCTTTTCTCTCTCTCTTTCTGTCCCTTTTCTCTCTCTCCGTCCCTTTTCTCTCTCTTTCATTCCCTTTTCTCTCTCTATCTGTCCCTTTTTTTCTCTCGCTGTCCCTTTTCTTTCTCTCTCTCAGTCCCTTTTTTCTCACTCTCTCTCTCTGTCCCTTTTCTCTCACTCTCTCTCACTCTGTCCCTTTTCTTTCTCTCCCCGTCCCTTTTCTCTCTCGCTTTCTGTCCCTTTTCGCTCTCTCTCTGTTCCTTTTCTCTCTCTCTCTCTGTCCCATTTCTCTCACTCTCTCTCTCTGTCCCTTTTCCTTCTCTCCCCGTCCCTTTTCTCTCTCGCTTTGTGTCCCTTTTCACTCTCTCTCTGTTCCTTTTCTCTCTCTCTCTGTCCCATTTCTCTCTCTATCTGTCCCTTTTTTTCTCTCGCTGTCCCTTTTCTCTTTCTCTCTCGCTGTCCCTTTTCTCTTTCTCTCTCTCTGTCCCTTTTCTCTCACTCTCTCTCTCTGTCCCTTTTCTTTCTCTCCCCGTCCCTTTTCTCTCTCGCTTTCTGTCCCTTTTCTCTCTCTCCGTCCCTTTTCTCTCTCTCTTTCTGTCCCTTTTCTCTCTCTCCGAAACTCTTCTGTCTCTCTTTCTGTCCCTTTTCTCTCTCTATCTGTCCCTTTTTTCTCTCGCTGTCCCTTTTCTCCTTCTCTCTCTCAGTCCCTTTTCTCTCTCTCTTTCTGTCCCTTTTCACTCTCTATCTGTCCCTTTTCTCTGTCTCTCTCTGTCCCTTTTCTCTCTCTCTTTCTGTCCCTTTTCTCTAACTCTCTCTCTCTCTCTGTCCCTTTTCTTTCTCTCCCCGTCCCTTTTCTCTCTCGCTTTCTGTCCCTTTTCACTCTCTCTCTGTTCCTTTTCTCTCTCTCTTTCTGTCCCTTTTCTCTCTCTATCTGTCCCTTTTTTTCTCTCGCTATCCCTTTTCTCGTTCTCTCTCTCTGTCCCTTTTCTCTCACTCTCTGTCCCTTTTCTTTCTCTCCCCGTCCCTTTTCTCTCTCGCTTTCTGTCCCTTTTCTTTCTCTCCGTCCCTTTTCTCTCTCTCTTTCTGTCCCTTTTCTCTCTCTATCTGTCCCTTTTTTTCTCTCGCTGTCCCTTTTCTCTTTCTCTCTCTCAGTCCATTTTATCTCACTCTCTCTCTATGTCCCTTTTCTTTCTTCTCCGTCTCTTTTCTCTCTCTCTTTCTGTCCCTTTTCTCTCTCTCCGTCCCTCTTCTGTCTCTCTTTCTGTCCCTTTTCTCTCTCTATCTGTCCCTTTTATCTCTCGCTGTCCCTTTTCTCTTTCTCTCTCTCAGTCCCTTTTCTCTCTCTCTTTCTGTCCCTTTTCTCTCTCTCTCTCTGTCCCTTTTCTCTCTCTCTCTGTCCCTTTTCTCTCTCTCTTTCTGTCCCTTTTCACTCTCTATCTGTCCCTTTTCTCTCTCTCTCTGTCCCTTTTCTCTCTCTATCTGTCCCTTTTTTTTCTCGCTGTCCCTTTTCTCTTTCTCTCTCTCTCAGTTCCCTTTTCTCTCACTCTCTCTCTGTCCCTTTTGTCTCTCTCTTTCTGTCCCTTTTCATTCCCTATCTGTCCCTTTTCTCTCTCTCTCTGTCCCTTTTCTCTCTCTCTCTGTCCCCTTTATCTCTCTCTTTCTGTCCCTTTTCATTCTCTATCTGTCCCTTTTCTCTCTCTCTCTCTTCCCTTTTCTCTCTTTCTCGCTGTCCCTTTTCTCTCTCTCTTCCTGTCCCTTTTCTCTCTCACTTTCTGCCCCTTTTCTCTCTCTCTCTCTCTGTCCCTTTTCTCTCTCTCTCTGTCCCTTTTCTCTCTCTCTCTCGGTCCCTTTTCTCTCTCTCTCTCTGTCCCTTTTCTCTCTCTCTTTCTGTCCCTTTTCTCTCTCTATCTGTCCATTTTTTTCTCTCGCTGTCGCTTTTCTCTTTCTCTCTCTCAGTCCCTTTTCTCTCACTCTCTCTCTCTGTCCCTTTTCTGTCTCTCTATCTGTCCCTTTTCACTCTCTATCTGTCCCTTTACTCTCTCTCTCTGTCTGTCCCTTTTCTCTCTCTCTCTCTGTCCCATTTCTCTCTCTATCTGTCCCTTTTTTTCTCTCGCTGTCCCTTTTCTCTTTCTCTCTCTCAGTCCCTTTTCTCTCACTCTCTCTCTCTGTCCCTTTTCTTTCTCTCTCTGTCCCTTTTCTCTCTCTCTTTCTGTCCCTTTTCTCTCTCTCCGTCCCTCTTCTGTCTCTCTTTCTGTCCCTTTTCTCTCTCTATCTGTCCCTTTCTTCTCTCGGTGTCCCTTTTATGTCTCTCTCTCTCAGTCCCTTTTCTCTCTCTCTTTCTGACCCTTTTCTCTCTCTCTCTGTCCCTTTTCTCTCTCTCTTTCTGTCCTTTTTCACTCTCTATCTGTCCCTTTTCTCTCTCTCTCTGTCCCATTTCTCTCTCTATCTGTCCCTTTTTTCTCTCACTGTCCCTTTTCTCTTTCTCTCTCTCAGTTCCCTTTTCTCTCACTCTCTCTCTGTCCCTTTTCTCTCTCTCTTTCTGTCCCTTTTCATTCTCTATCTGTCCCTTTTCTCTCTCGCTTTCTGTCCCTTTTCTCTCTCTCCGTCCCTTTTCTCTCTCTCTTTCTGTCCCTTTTCACTCTCTCTCTGTCCTGTTTCTCTCTGTCTCGCTGTCCCTTTTCTCTTTCTCTCTCTCAGTCCATTTTATCTCACTCTCTCTCTCGGTCCCTTTTCTCTCTCTCTCTGTCCCTTTTCTCTCTCTCTATCTGTCCCTTTCTCTCTCTCTCTGTCTCTTTTCTCTCTCTCTTTCTGTCCGTTTTCTGTCTCTATCTGTCCTTTTTTTTCTCTCGCTGTCCCTTTTCTCTTTCTCTCTCTCAGTTCTCTTTTCTCTCACTCTATCTCTGTCCCTTTTCTCTCTCTCTTTCTGTCCCTTTTCATTCTCTATCTGTCCCTTTTCTCTCTCTCTCTGTCCCTTTTCTCTCTCTCTCTCTCTGTCCCTTTTCTCTCTCTGTCCCTTTTTCTCTCTCTCTTTCTGTCCCTTTTCTCTATCTCTATCTTTCCCTTTTCTCTCTCTCTCTGTCCCTTTTCACTCTCTCTCTATCCCTTTTCTCTCTCTCTCTCTGTCCCTTTTCTCTCTCTCTCTGTCCCTTCTCTCGCTCTCTGTCCCTTTTCTCTCTCTCTATCTGTCCCTTTTCTCTCTCTCTCTCTGTCCCTTTTCTTTCTCTCTTCGTCCCTTTTCTCTCTCTCTTTCTGTCCCTTTTCTCTCTCTCCGTCCCTTTTCTCTCTCTTTCATTCCCTTTTCTCTCTCTATCTGTCCCTTTTTTTCTCTCGCTGTCCCTTTTCTTTCTCTCTCTCAGTCCCTTTTTTCTCACTCTCTCTCTCTGTCCCATTTCTCTCACTCTCTCTCTCTGTCCCTTTTCCTTCTCTCCCCGTCCCTTTTCTCTCTCACTTTCTGTCCCTTTTCACTCTCTCTCTGTTCCTTTTCTCTCTCTCTCTGTCCCATTTCTCTCTCTATCTGTCCCTTTTTTTCTCTCGCTGTCCCTTTTCACTTTCTCTCTCGCTGTCCCTTTTCTCTTTCTCTCTCTCTGTCCCTTTTCTCTCACTCTCTCTCTCTGTCCCTTTTCTTTCTCTCCCCGTCCCTTTTCTCTCTCGCTTTCTGTCCCTTTTCTCTCTCTCCGTCCCTTTTCTCTCTCTCTTTCTGTCCCTTTTCTCTCTCTCCGAAACTCTTCTGTCTCTCTTTCTGTCCCTTTTCTCTCTCTATCTGTCCCTTTTTTCTCTCGCTGTCCCTTTTCTCCTTCTCTCTCTCAGTCCCTTTTCTCTCTCTCTTTCTGTCCCTTTTCACTCTCTATCTGTCCCTTTTCTCTCTCTCTCTCTGTCCCTTTTCTCTCTCTCTTTCTGTCCCTTTTCTCTCACGCTCTCTCTCTCTCTGTCCCTTTTCTTTCTCTCCCCGTCCCTTTTCTCTCTCGCTTTCTGTCCCTTTTCACTCTCTCTCTGTCCCTTTTCTCTCTCTCTCTCTGTCCCTTTTCTCTCACTCTCTGTCTCTCTGTCCCTTTTCTTTCTCTCCCCGTCCCTTTTCTCTCTCGCTTTCTGTCCCTTTTCTCTCTCTCCGTCCCTTTTCTCTCTCTCTTTCTGTCCCTTTTCTCTCTCTATCTGTCCCTTCTTTTCTCTCGCTGTCCCTTTTCTCTTTCTCTCTCTCAGTCCATTTTATCTCACTCGCTCTCTCTGTCCCTTTTCTTTCTTCTCCGTCTCTTTTCTCTCTCTCTTTCTGTCCCTTTTCTCTCTCTCCGTCCCTCTTCTGTCTCTCTTTCTGTCCCTTTTCTCTCTCTATCTGTCCCTTTTATCTCTCGCTGTCCCTTTTCTCTTTCTCTCTCTCAGTCCCTTTTCTCTCTCTCTTTCTGTCCCTTTTCTCTCTCTCTATCTGTCCCTTTTCTCTCTCTCTCTGTCCCTTTTCTCTCTCTCTATCTGTCCCTTTTTTTTCTCGCTGTCCCTTTTCTCTTTCTCTCTCTCTCAGTTCCCTTTTCTCTCACTCTCTCTCTGTCCCTTTTGTCTCTCTCTTTCTGTCCCTTTTCATTCTCTATCTGTCCCTTTTCTCTCTCTCTCTGTCCCTTTTCTCTCTCTCTCTGTCCCTTTTCTCTCTCTCTTTCTGTCCCTTTTCATTCTCTATCTGTCCCTTTTCTCTCTCTCTCTCTTCCCTTTTCTCTCTTTCTCGCTGTCCCTTTTCTCTCTCTCTTTCTGTCCCTTTTCTCTCTCACTTTCTGCCCCTTTTCTCTCTCTCTCTCTGTCCCTTTTCTCTCTCTCTCTGTCCCTTTTCTCTCTCTCTCTCGGTCCCTTTTCTCTCTCTCTCTCTGTCCCTTTTCTCTCTCTCTTTCTGTCCCTTTTCTCTCTCTATCTGTCCATTTTTTTCTCTCGCTGTCGCTTTTCTCTTTCTCTCTCTCAGTCCCTTTTATCTCACTCTCTCTCTGTCTGTCCCTTTTCTCTCTCTCTCTCTGTCCCATTTCTCTCTCTATCTGTCCCTTTTTTTCTCTCGCTGTCCCTTTTCTCTCACTCTCTCTCTCTGTCCCTTTTCTCTCACTCTCTCTCTCTGTCCCTTTTCTTTCTCTCTCTGTCCCTTTTCTCTCTCTCTTTCTGTCCCTTTTCTCTCTCTGCGTCCCTCTTCTGTCTCTCTTTCTGTCCCTTTTCTCTCTCTATCTGTCCCTTTCTTCTCTCGGTGTCCCTTTTATGTTTCTCTCTCTCAGTCCCTTTTCTCTCTCTCTTTCTGTCCCTTTTCTCTCTCTCTCTGTCCCTTTTCTCTCTCTCTTTCTGTCCTTTTTCACTCTCTATCTGTCCCTTTTCTCTCTCTCTCTCTGTCCCATTTCTCTCTCTATCTGTCCCTTTTTTCTCTCACTGTCCCTTTTCTCTTTCTCTCTCTCAGTTCCCTTTTCTCTCACTCTCTCTCTGTCCCTTTTCTCTCTCTCTTTCTGTCCCTTTTCATTCTCTATCTGTCCCTTTTCTCTCTCGCTTTCTGTCCCTTTTCTCTCTCTCCGTCCCTTTTCTCTCTCTCTTTCTGTCCCTTTTCACTCTCTCTCTGTCCCTTTTCTCTCTCTCTCGCTGTCCCTTTTCTCTTTCTCTCTCTCAGTCCATTTTATCTCACTCTCTCTCTGTCCCTTTTTTTTCTCTCTCCGTCTCTTTTCTGTCACTCTTTCTGTCCCTTCTCTCTCTCTCCGAAACTCTTCTGTCTCTCTTTCTGTCCCTTTTCTCTCTCTATCTGTCCCTTTTTTTCTCTCGCTGTCCCTTTTCTCTTTCTCTCTCTCAGTCCCTTTTCTCTCTCTTTTTCTCTCCCTTTTCACTCTCTATCTGTTCCTTTTCTCTCTCTCTCTCTGTCCCTTTTCTCTCTCTATCTGTCCCTTTTTTATCTCGCTGTCCCTTTTCTTTCTCTCTCTCAGTCCCTTTTCTCTCAATCTCTCTCTGTCCCATTTCTCTCTCTCTCTTTTCTCCCTTTTCAATCTCTATCTGTCCCTTTACTCTCTCTCTCTGTCTGTCCCTTTTCTCTCTCTCTCTCTGTCCCATTTCTCTCTCTATCTGTCCCTTTTTTTCTCTCGCTGTCCCTTTTCTCTTTCTCTCTCTCAGTCCCTTTTCTCTCACTCTCTCTCTCTGTCCCTTTTCTTTCTCTCTCTGTCCCTTTTCTCTCTCTCTTTCTGTCCCTTTTCTCTCTCTCCGTCCCTCTTCTGTCTCTCTTTCTGTCCCTTTTCTCTCTCTATCTGTCCCTTTCTTCTCTCGGTGTCCCTTTTATGTCTCTCTTTCTCAGTCCCTTTTCTCTCTCTCTTTCTGACCCTTTTCTCTCTTTCTCGCTGTCCCTTTTCTCTCTCTCTTCCTGTCCCTTTTCTCTCTCACTTTCTGCCCCTTTTCTCTCTCTCTCTCTCTGTCCCTTTTCTCTCTCTCTCTGTCCCTTTTCTCTCTCTCTCTCGGTCCCTTTTCTCTCTCTCTCTCTGTCCCTTTTCTCTCTCTCTTTCTGTCCCTTTTCTCTCTCTATCTGTCCATTTTTTTCTCTCGCTGTCGCTTTTCTCTTTCTCTCTCTCAGTCCCTTTTCTCTCACTCTCTCTCTCTGTCCCTTTTCTGTCTCTCTATCTGTCCCTTTTCACTCTCTATCTGTCCCTTTACTCTCTCTCTCTGTCTGTCCCTTTTCTCTCTCTCTCTCTGTCCCATTTCTCTCTCTATCTGTCCCTTTTTTTCTCTCGCTGTCCCTTTTCTCTTTCTCTCTCTCAGTCCCTTTTCTCTCACTCTCTCTCTCTGTCCCTTTTCTTTCTCTCTCTGTCCCTTTTCTCTCTCTCTTTCTGTCCCTTTTCTCTCTCTCCGTCCCTCTTCTGTCTCTCTTTCTGTCCCTTTTCTCTCTCTATCTGTCCCTTTCTTCTCTCGGTGTCCCTTTTATGTCTCTCTCTCTCAGTCCCTTTTCTCTCTCTCTTTCTGACCCTTTTCTCTCTCTCTCTGTCCCTTTTCTCTCTCTCTTTCTGTCCTTTTTCACTCTCTATCTGTCCCTTTTCTCTCTCTCTCTGTCCCATTTCTCTCTCGATCTGTCCCTTTTTTCTCTCACTGTCCCTTTTCTCTTTCTCTCTCTCAGTTCCCTTTTCTCTCACTCTCTCTCTGTCCCTTTTCTCTCTCTCTTTCTGTCCCTTTTCATTCTCTATCTGTCCCTTTTCTCTCTCGCTTTCTGTCCCTTTTCTCTCTCTCCGTCCCTTTTCTCTCTCTCTTTCTGTCCCTTTTCACTCTCTCTCTGTCCTGTTTCTCTCTGTCTCGCTGTCCCTTTTCTCTTTCTCTCTCTCAGTCCATTTTATCTCACTCTCTCTCTCGGTCCCTTTTCTCTCTCTCTCTGTCCCTTTTCTCTCTCTCTATCTGTCCCTTTCTCTCTCTCTCTGTCTCTTTTCTCTCTCTCTTTCTGTCCGTTTTCTGTCTCTATCTGTCCTTTTTTTTCTCTCGCTGTCCCTTTTCTCTTTCTCTCTCTCAGTTCTCTTTTCTCTCACTCTATCTCTGTCCCTTTTCTCTCTCTCTTTCTGTCCCTTTTCATTCTCTATCTGTCCCTTTTCTCTCTCTCTCTGTCCCTTTTCTCTCTCTCTCTCTGTCCCTTTTCTCTCTCTGTCCCTTTTTCTCTCTCTCTTTCTGTCCCTTTTCTCTATCTCTATCTTTCCCTTTTCTCTCTCTCTCTGTCCCTTTTCACTCTCTCTCTATCCCTTTTCTCTCTCTCTCTCTGTCCCTTTTCTCTCTCTCTCTGTCCCTTCTCTCGCTCTCTGTCCCTTTTCTCTCTCTCTATCTGTCCCTTTTCTCTCTCTCTCTCTGTCCCTTTTCTTTCTCTCTTCGTCCCTTTTCTCTCTCTCTTTCTGTCCCTTTTCTCTCTCTCCGTCCCTTTTCTCTCTCTTTCATTCCCTTTTCTCTCTCTATCTGTCCCTTTTTTTCTCTCGCTGTCCCTTTTCTTTCTCTCTCTCAGTCCCTTTTTTCTCACTCTCTCTCTCTGTCCCATTTCTCTCACTCTCTCTCTCTGTCCCTTTTCCTTCTCTCCCCGTCCCTTTTCTCTCTCACTTTCTGTCCCTTTTCACTCTCTCTCTGTTCCTTTTCTCTCTCTCTCTGTCCCATTTCTCTCTCTATCTGTCCCTTTTTTTCTCTCGCTGTCCCTTTTCACTTTCTCTCTCGCTGTCCCTTTTCTCTTTCTCTCTCTCTGTCCCTTTTCTCTCACTCTCTCTCTCTGTCCCTTTTCTTTCTCTCCCCGTCCCTTTTCTCTCTCGCTTTCTGTCCCTTTTCTCTCTCTCCGTCCCTTTTCTCTCTCTCTTTCTGTCCCTTTTCTCTCTCTCCGAAACTCTTCTGTCTCTCTTTCTGTCCCTTTTCTCTCTCTATCTGTCCCTTTTTTCTCTCGCTGTCCCTTTTCTCCTTCTCTCTCTCAGTCCCTTTTCTCTCTCTCTTTCTGTCCCTTTTCACTCTCTATCTGTCCCTTTTCTCTCTCTCTCTCTGTCCCTTTTCTCTCTCTCTTTCTGTCCCTTTTCTCTCACGCTCTCTCTCTCTCTGTCCCTTTTCTTTCTCTCCCCGTCCCTTTTCTCTCTCGCTTTCTGTCCCTTTTCACTCTCTCTCTGTCCCTTTTCTCTCTCTCTCTGTCCCTTTTCTCTCACTCTCTGTCTCTCTGTCCCTTTTCTTTCTCTCCCCGTCCCTTTTCTCTCTCGCTTTCTGTCCCTTTTCTCTCTCTCCGTCCCTTTTCTCTCTCTCTTTCTGTCCCTTTTCTCTCTCTATCTGTCCCTTCTTTTCTCTCGCTGTCCCTTTTCTCTTTCTCTCTCTCAGTCCATTTTATCTCACTCTCTCTCTCTGTCCCTTTTCTTTCTTCTCCGTCTCTTTTCTCTCTCTCTTTCTGTCCCTTTTCTCTCTCTCCGTCCCTCTTCTGTCTCTCTTTCTGTCCCTTTTCTCTCTCTATCTGTCCCTTTTATCTCTCGCTGTCCCTTTTCTCTTTCTCTCTCTCAGTCCCTTTTCTCTCTCTCTTTCTGTCCCTTTTCTCTCTCTCTCTCTGTCCCTTTTCTCTCTCTCTCTGTCCCTTTTCTCTCTCTCTATCTGTCCCTTTTTTTTCTCGCTGTCCCTTTTCTCTTTCTCTCTCTCTCAGTTCCCTTTTCTCTCATTCTCTCTCTGTCCCTTTTGTCTCTCTCTTTCTGTCCCTTTTCATTCTCTATCTGTCCCTTTTCTCTCTCTCTCTGTCCCTTTTCTCTCTCTCTCTGTCCCTTTTCTCTCTCTCTTTCTGTCCCTTTTCATTCTCTATCTGTCCCTTTTCTCTCTCTCTCTCTTCCCTTTTCTCTCTTTCTCGCTGTCCCTTTTCTCTCTCTCTTTCTGTCCCTTTTCTCTCTCACTTTCTGCCCCTTTTCTCTCTCTCTCTCTGTCCCTTTTCTCTCTCTCTCTGTCCCTTTTCTCTCTCTCTCTCGGTCCCTTTTCTCTCTCTCTCTCTGTCCCTTTTCTCTCTCTCTTTCTGTCCCTTTTCTCTCTCTATCTGTCCATTTTTTTCTCTCGCTGTCGCTTTTCACTTTCTCTCTCTCAGTCCCTTTTATCTCACTCTCTCTCTGTCTGTCCCTTTTCTCTCTCTCTCTCTGTCCCATTTCTCTCTCTATCTGTCCCTTTTTTTCTCTCGCTGTCCCTTTTCTCTCACTCTCTCTCTCTGTCCCTTTTCTCTCACTCTCTCTCTCTGTCCCTTTTCTTTCTCTCTCTGTCCCTTTTCTCTCTCTCTTTCTGTCCCTTTTCTCTCTCTGCGTCCCTCTTCTGTCTCTCTTTCTGTCCCTTTTCTCTCTCTATCTGTCCCTTTCTTCTCTCGGTGTCCCTTTTATGTTTCTCTCTCTCAGTCCCTTTTCTCTCTCTCTTTCTGTCCCTTTTCTCTCTCTCTCTGTCCCTTTTCTCTCTCTCTTTCTGTCCTTTTTCACTCTCTATCTGTCCCTTTTCTCTCTCTCTCTCTGTCCCATTTCTCTCTCTATCTGTCCCTTTTTTCTCTCACTGTCCCTTTTCTCTTTCTCTCTCTCAGTTCCCTTTTCTCTCACTCTCTCTCTGTCCCTTTTCTCTCTCTCTTTCTGTCCCTTTTCATTCTCTATCTGTCCCTTTTCTCTCTCGCTTTCTGTCCCTTTTCTCTCTCTCCGTCCCTTTTCTCTCTCTCTTTCTGTCCCTTTTCACTCTCTCTCTGTCCCTTTTCTCTCTCTCTCGCTGTCCCTTTTCTCTTTCTCTCTCTCAGTCCATTTTATCTCACTCTCTCTCTGTCCCTTTTTTTTCTCTCTCCGTCTCTTTTCTGTCACTCTTTCTGTCCCTTCTCTCTCTCTCCGAAACTCTTCTGTCTCTCTTTCTGTCCCTTTTCTCTCTCTATCTGTCCCTTTTTTTCTCTCGCTGTCCCTTTTCTCTTTCTCTCTCTCAGTCCCTTTTCTCTCTCTTTTTCTCTCCCTTTTCACTCTCTATCTGTTCCTTTTCTCTCTCTCTCTCTGTCCCTTTTCTCTCTCTATCTGTCCCTTTTTTATCTCGCTGTCCCTTTTCTTTCTCTCTCTCAGTCCCTTTTCTCTCAATCTCTCTCTGTCCCATTTCTCTCTCTCTCTTTTCTCCCTTTTCAATCTCTATCTGTCCCTTTACTCTCTCTCTCTGTCTGTCCCTTTTCTCTCTCTCTCTCTGTCCCATTTCTCTCTCTATCTGTCCCTTTTTTTCTCTCGCTGTCCCTTTTCTCTTTCTCTCTCTCAGTCCCTTTTCTCTCACTCTCTCTCTCTGTCCCTTTTCTTTCTCTCTCTGTCCCTTTTCTCTCTCTCTTTCTGTCCCTTTTCTCTCTCTCCGTCCCTCTTCTGTCTCTCTTTCTGTCCCTTTTCTCTCTCTATCTGTCCCTTTCTTCTCTCGGTGTCCCTTTTATGTCTCTCTCTCTCAGTCCCTTTTCTCTCTCTCTTTCTGACCCTTTTCTCTCTTTCTCGCTGTCCCTTTTCTCTCTCTCTTCCTGTCCCTTTTCTCTCTCACTTTCTGCCCCTTTTCTCTCTCTCTCTCTCTGTCCCTTTTCTCTCTCTCTCTGTCCCTTTTCTCTCTCTCTCTCGGTCCCTTTTCTCTCTCTCTCTCTGTCCCTTTTCTCTCTCTCTTTCTGTCCCTTTTCTCTCTCTATCTGTCCATTTTTTTCTCTCGCTGTCGCTTTTCTCTTTCTCTCTCTCAGTCCCTTTTCTCTCACTCTCTCTCTCTGTACCTTTTCTGTCTCTCTATCTGTCCCTTTTCACTCTCTATCTGTCCCTTTACTCTCTCTCTCTGTCTGTCCCTTTTCTCTCTCTCTCTCTGTCCCATTTCTCTCTCTATCTGTCCCTTTTTTTCTCTCGCTGTCCCTTTTCTCTTTCTCTCTCTCAGTCCCTTTTCTCTCACTCTCTCTCTCTGTCCCTTTTCTTTCTCTCTCTGTCCCTTTTCTCTCTCTCTTTCTGTCCCTTTTCTCTCTCTCCGTCCCTCTTCTGTCTCTCTTTCTGTCCCTTTTCTCTCTCTATCTGTCCCTTTCTTCTCTCGGTGTCCCTTTTATGTCTCTCTCTCTCAGTCCCTTTTCTCTCTCTCTTTCTGACCCTTTTCTCTCTTTCTCGCTGTCCCTTTTCTCTCTCTCTTCCTGTCCCTTTTCTCTCTCACTTTCTGCCCCTTTTCTCTCTCTCTCTCTCTGTCCCTTTTCTCTCTCTCTCTGTCCCTTTTCTCTCTCTCTCTCGGTCCCTTTTCTCTCTCTCTCTCTGTCCCTTTTCTCTCTCTCTTTCTGTCCCTTTTCTCTCTCTATCTGTCCATTTTTTTCTCTCGCTGTCGCTTTTCTCTTTCTCTCTCTCAGTCCCTTTTCTCTCACTCTCTCTCTCTGTCCCTTTTCTGTCTCTCTATCTGTCCCTTTTCACTCTCTATCTGTCCCTTTACTCTCTCTCTCTGTCTGTCCCTTTTCTCTCTCTCTCTCTGTCCCATTTCTCTCTCTATCTGTCCCTTTTTTTCTCTCGCTGTCCCTTTTCTCTTTCTCTCTCTCAGTCCCTTTTCTCTCACTCTCTCTCTCTGTCCCTTTTCTTTCTCTCTCTGTCCCTTTTCTCTCTCTCTTTCTGTCCCTTTTCTCTCTCTCCGTCCCTCTTCTGTCTCTCTTTCTGTCCCTTTTCTCTCTCTATCTGTCCCTTTCTTCTCTCGGTGTCCCTTTTATGTCTCTCTCTCTCAGTCCCTTTTCTCTCTCTCTTTCTGACCCTTTTCTCTCTCTCTCTGTCCCTTTTCTCTCTCTCTTTCTGTCCTTTTTCACTCTCTATCTGTCCCTTTTCTCTCTCTCTCTGTCCCATTTCTCTCTCTATCTGTCCCTTTTTTCTCTCACTGTCCCTTTTCTCTTTCTCTCTCTCAGTTCCCTTTTCTCTCACTCTCTCTCTGTCCCTTTTCTCTCTCTCTTTCTGTCCCTTTTCATTCTCTATCTGTCCCTTTTCTCTCTCGCTTTCTGTCCCTTTTCTCTCTCTCCGTCCCTTTTCTCTCTCTCTTTCTGTCCCTTTTCACTCTCTCTCTGTCCTGTTTCTCTCTGTCTCGCTGTCCCTTTTCTCTTTCTCTCTCTCAGTCCATTTTATCTCACTCTCTCTCTCGGTCCCTTTTCTCTCTCTCTCTGTCCCTTTTCTCTCTCTCTATCTGTCCCTTTCTCTCTCTCTCTGTCTCTTTTCTCTCTCTCTTTCTGTCCGTTTTCTGTCTCTATCTGTCCTTTTTTTTCTCTCGCTGTCCCTTTTCTCTTTCTCTCTCTCAGTTCTCTTTTCTCTCACTCTATCTCTGTCCCTTTTCTCTCTCTCTTTCTGTCCCTTTTCATTCTCTATCTGTCCCTTTTCTCTCTCTCTCTGTCCCTTTTCTCTCTCTCTCTCTCTGTCCCTTTTCTCTCTCTGTCCCTTTTTCTCTCTCTCTTTCTGTCCCTTTTCTCTATCTCTATCTTTCCCTTTTCTCTCTCTCTCTGTCCCTTTTCACTCTCTCTCTATCCCTTTTCTCTCTCTCTCTCTGTCCCTTTTCTCTCTCTCTCTGTCCCTTCTCTCGCTCTCTGTCCCTTTTCTCTCTCTCTATCTGTCCCTTTTCTCTCTCTCTCTCTATCCCTTTTCTTTCTCTCTTCGTCCCTTTTCTCTCTCTCTTTCTGTCCCTTTTCTCTCTCTTTCATTCCCTTTTCTCTCTCCATCTGTCCCTTTTTTTCTCTCGCTGTCCCTTTTCTTTCTCTCTCTCAGTCCCTTTTTTCTCACTCTCTCTCTCTGTCCCATTTCTCTCACTCTCTCTCTCTGTCCCTTTTCCTTCTCTCCCCGTCCCTTTTCTCTCTCACTTTCTGTCCCTTTTCACTCTCTCTCTGTTCCTTTTCTCTCTCTCTCTGTCCCATTTCTCTCTCTATCTGTCCCTTTTTTTCTCTCGCTGTCCCTTTTCACTTTCTCTCTCGCTGTCCCTTTTCTCTTTCTCTCTCTCTGTCCCTTTTCTCTCACTCTCTCTCTCTGTCCCTTTTCTTTCTCTCCCCGTCCCTTTTCTCTCTCGCTTTCTGTCCCTTTTCTCTCTCTCCGTCCCTTTTCTCTCTCTCTTTCTGTCCCTTTTCTCTCTCTCCGAAACTCTTCTGTCTCTCTTTCTGTCCCTTTTCTCTCTCTATCTGTCCCTTTTTTCTCTCGCTGTCCCTTTTCTCCTTCTCTCTCTCAGTCCCTTTTCTCTCTCTCTTTCTGTCCCTTTTCACTCTCTATCTGTCCCTTTTCTCTCTCTCTCTCTGTCCCTTTTCTCTCTCTCTATCTGTCCCTTTCTCTCTCTCTCTGTCTCTTTTCTCTCTCTCTTTCTGTCCGTTTTCTGTCTCTATCTGTCCTTTTTTTTCTCTCGCTGTCCCTTTTCTCTTTCTCTCTCTCAGTTCTCTTTTCTCTCTCTCTCTCTTTCTGTCCCTTTTCATTCTCTATCTGTCCCTTTTCTCTCTCTCTCTGTCCCTTTTCTCTCTCTCTCTCTCTGTCCCTTTTCTCTCTCTGTCCCTTTTTCTCTCTCTCTTTCTGTCCCTTTTCTCTATCTCTATCTTTCCCTTTTCTCTCTCTCTCTGTCCCTTTTCACTCTCTCTCTATCCCTTTTCTCTCTCTCTCTCTGTCCCTTTTCTCTCTCTCTCTGTCCCTTCTCTCGCTCTCTGTCCCTTTTCTCTCTCTCTATCTGTCCCTTTTCTCTCTCTCTCTCTGTCCCTTTTCTTTCTCTCTTCGTCCCTTTTCTCTCTCTCTTTCTGTCCCTTTTCTCTCTCTCCGTCCCTTTTCTCTCTCTTTCATTCCCTTTTCTCTCTCTATCTGTCCCTTTTTTTCTCTCGCTGTCCCTTTTCTTTCTCTCTCTCAGTCCCTTTTTTCTCACTCTCTCTATCTGTCCCATTTCTCTCACTCTCTCTCTCTGTCCCTTTTCCTTCTCTCCCCGTCCCTTTTCTCTCTCACTTTCTGTCCCTTTTCACTCTCTCTCTGTTCCTTTTCTCTCTCTCTCTGTCCCATTTCTCTCTCTATCTGTCCCTTTTTTTCTCTCGCTGTCCCTTTTCACTTTCTCTCTCGCTGTCCCTTTTCTCTTTCTCTCTCTCTGTCCCTTTTCTCTCACTCTCTCTCTCTGTCCCTTTTCTTTCTCTCCCCGTCCCTTTTCTCTCTCGCTTTCTGTCCCTTTTCTCTCTCTCCGTCCCTTTTCTCTCTCTCTTTCTGTCCCTTTTCTCTCTCTCCGAAACTCTTCTGTCTCTCTTTCTGTCCCTTTTCTCTCTCTATCTGTCCCTTTTTTCTCTCGCTGTCCCTTTTCTCCTTCTCTCTCTCAGTCCCTTTTCTCTCTCTCTTTCTGTCCCTTTTCACTCTCTATCTGTCCCTTTTCTCTCTCTCTCTCTGTCCCTTTTCTCTCTCTCTTTCTGTCCCTTTTCTCTCACGCTCTCTCTCTCTCTGTCCCTTTTCTTTCTCTCCCCGTCCCTTTTCTCTCTCGCTTTCTGTCCCTTTTCACTCTCTCTCTGTCCCTTTTCTCTCTCTCTCTCTGTCCCTTTTCTCTCACTCTCTGTCTCTCTGTCCCTTTTCTTTCTCTCCCCGTCCCTTTTCTCTCTCGCTTTCTGTCCCTTTTCTCTCTCTCCGTCCCTTTTCTCTCTCTCTTTCTGTCCCTTTTCTCTCTCTATCTGTCCCTTCTTTTCTCTCGCTGTCCCTTTTCTCTTTCTCTCTCTCAGTCCATTTTATCTCACTCTCTCTCTCTGTCCCTTTTCTTTCTTCTCCGTCTCTTTTCTCTCTCTCTTTCTGTCCCTTTTCTCTCTCTCCGTCCCTCTTCTGTCTCTCTTTCTGTCCCTTTTCTCTCTCTATCTGTCCCTTTTATCTCTCGCTGTCCCTTTTCTCTTTCTCTCTCTCAGTCCCTTTTCTCTCTCTCTTTCTGTCCCTTTTCTCTCTCTCTCTCTGTCCCTTTTCTCTCTCTCTCTGTCCCTTTTCTCTCTCTCTTTCTGTCCCTTTTCACTCTCTATCTGTCCCTTGTCTCTCTCTCTCTGTCCCTTTTCTCTCTCTATCTGTCCCTTTTTTTTCTCGCTGTCCCTTTTCTCTTTCTCTCTCTCTCAGTTCCCTTTTCTCTCACTCTCTCTCTGTCCCTTTTGTCTCTCTCTTTCTGTCCCTTTTCATTCTCTATCTGTCCCTTTTCTCTCTCTCTCTGTCCATTTTCTCTCTCTCTCTGTCCCTTTTCTCTCTCTCTTTCTGTCCCTTTTCATTCTCTATCTGTCCCTTTTCTCTCTCTCTCTCTTCCCTTTTCTCTCTTTCTCGCTGTCCCTTTTCTCTCTCTCTTTCTGTCCCTTTTCTCTCTCACTTTCTGCCCCTTTTCTCTCTCTCTCTCTGTCCCTTTTCTCTCTCTCTCTGTCCCTTTTCTCTCTCTCTCTCGGTCCCTTTTCTCTCTCTCTCTCTGTCCCTTTTCTCTCTCTCTTTCTGTCCCTTTTCTCTCTCTATCTGTCCATTTTTTTCTCTCGCTGTCGCTTTTCTCTTTCTCTCTCTCAGTCCCTTTTATCTCACTCTCTCTCTGTCTGTCCCTTTTCTCTCTCTCTCTCTGTCCCATTTCTCTCTCTATCTCTCCCTTTTTTTCTCTCGCTGTCCCTTTTCTCTCACTCTCTCTCTCTGTCCCTTTTCTCTCACTCTCTCTCTCTGTCCCTTTTCTTTCTCTCTCTGTCCCTTTTCTCTCTCTCTTTCTGTCCCTTTTCTCTCTCTGCGTCCCTCTTCTGTCTCTCTTTCTGTCCCTTTTCTCTCTCTATCTGTCCCTTTCTTCTCTCGGTGTCCCTTTTATGTTTCTCTCTCTCAGTCCCTTTTCTCTCTCTCTTTCTGTCCCTTTTCTCTCTCTCTCTGTCCCTTTTCTCTCTCTCTTTCTGTCCTTTTTCACTCTCTATCTGTCCCTTTTCTCTCTCTCTCTCTGTCCCATTTCTCTCTCTATCTGTCCCTTTTTTCTCTCACTGTCCCTTTTCTCTTTCTCTCTCTCAGTTCCCTTTTCTCTCACTCTCTCTCTGTCCCTTTTCTCTCTCTCTTTCTGTCCCTTTTCATTCTCTATCTGTCCCTTTTCTCTCTCGCTTTCTGTCCCTTTTCTCTCTCTCCCTCCCTTTTCTCTCTCTCTTTCTGTCCCTTTTCACTCTCTCTCTGTCCCTTTTCTCTCTCTCTCGCTGTCCCTTTTCTCTCACTCTCTCTCTCTGTCCCTTTTCTCTCACTCTCTCTCTCTGTCCCTTTTCTTTCTCTCTCTGTCCCTTTTCTCTCTCTCTTTCTGTCCCTTTTCTCTCTCTGCGTCCCTCTTCTGTCTCTCTTTCTGTCCCTTTTCTCTCTCTATCTGTCCCTTTCTTCTCTCGGTGTCCCTTTTATGTTTCTCTCTCTCAGTCCCTTTTCTCTCTCTCTTTCTGTCCCTTTTCTCTCTCTCTCTGTCCCTTTTCTCTCTCTCTTTCTGTCCTTTTTCACTCTCTATCTGTCCCTTTTCTCTCTCTCTCTCTGTCCCATTTCTCTCTCTATCTGTCCCTTTTTTCTCTCACTGTCCCTTTTCTCTTTCTCTCTCTCAGTTCCCTTTTCTCTCACTCTCTCTCTGTCCCTTTTCTCTCTCTCTTTCTGTCCCTTTTCATTCTATATCTGTCCCTTTTCTCTCTCGCTTTCTGTCCCTTTTCTCTCTCTCCGTCCCTTTTCTCTCTCTCTTTCTGTCCCTTTTCACTCTCTCTCTGTCCCTTTTCTCTCTCTCTCGCTGTCCCTTTTCTCTTTCTCTCTCTCAGTCCATTTTATCTCACTCTCTCTCTGTCCCTTTTTTTTCTCTCTCCGTCTCTTTTCTGTCACTCTTTCTGTCCCTTCTCTCTCTCTCCGAAACTCTTCTGTCTCTCTTTCTGTCCCTTTTCTCTCTCTATCTGTCCCTTTTTTTCTCTCGCTGTCCCTTTTCTCTTTCTCTCTCTCAGTCCCTTTTCTCTCTCTTTTTCTCTCCCTTTTCACTCTCTATCTGTTCCTTTTCTCTCTCTCTCTCTGTCCCTTTTCTCTCTCTATCTGTCCCTTTTTTATCTCGCTGTCCCTTTTCTTTCTCTCTCTCAGTCCCTTTTCTCTCAATCTCTCTCTGTCCCATTTCTCTCTCTCTCTTTTCTCCCTTTTCAATCTCTATCTGTCCCTTTACTCTCTCTCTCTGTCTGTCCCTTTTCTCTCTCTCTCTCTGTCCCATTTCTCTCTCTATCTGTCCCTTTTTTTCTCTCGCTGTCCCTTTTCTCTTTCTCTCTCTCAGTCCCTTTTCTCTCACTCTCTCTCTCTGTCCCTTTTCTTTCTCTCTCTGTCCCTTTTCTCTCTCTCTTTCTGTCCCTTTTCTCTCTCTCCGTCCCTCTTCTGTCTCTCTTTCTGTCCCTTTTCTCTCTCTATCTGTCCCTTTCTTCTCTCGGTGTCCCTTTTATGTCTCTCTCTCTCAGTCCCTTTTCTCTCTCTCTTTCTGACCCTTTTCTCTCTTTCTCGCTGTCCCTTTTCTCTCTCTCTTCCTGTCCCTTTTCTCTCTCACTTTCTGCCCCTTTTCTCTCTCTCTCTCTCTGTCCCTTTTCTCTCTCTCTCTGTCCCTTTTCTCTCTCTCTCTCGGTCCCTTTTCTCTCTCTCTCTCTGTCCCTTTTCTCTCTCTCTTTCTGTCCCTTTTCTCTCTCTATCTGTCCATTTTTTTCTCTCGCTGTCGCTTTTCTCTTTCTCTCTCTCAGTCCCTTTTCTCTCACTCTCTCTCTCTGTCCCTTTTCTGTCTCTCTATCTGTCCCTTTTCACTCTCTATCTGTCCCTTTACTCTCTCTCTCTGTCTGTCCCTTTTCTCTCTCTCTCTCTGTCCCATTTCTCTCTCTATCTGTCCCTTTTTTTCTCTCGCTGTCCCTTTTCTCTTTCTCTCTCTCAGTCCCTTTTCTCTCACTCTCTCTCTCTGTCCCTTTTCTTTCTCTCTCTGTCCCTTTTCTCTCTCTCTTTCTGTCCCTTTTCTCTCTCTCCGTCCCTCTTCTGTCTCTCTTTCTGTCCCTTTTCTCTCTCTATCTGTCCCTTTCTTCTCTCGGTGTCCCTTTTATGTCTCTCTCTCTCAGTCCCTTTTCTCTCTCTCTTTCTGACCCTTTTCTCTCTCTCTCTGTCCCTTTTCTCTCTCTCTTTCTGTCCTTTTTCACTCTCTATCTGTCCCTTTTCTCTCTCTCTCTGTCCCATTTCTCTCTCTATCTGTCCCTTTTTTCTCTCACTGTCCCTTTTCTCTTTCTCTCTCTCAGTTCCCTTTTCTCTCACTCTCTCTCTGTCCCTTTTCTCTCTCTCTTTCTGTCCCTTTTCATTCTCTATCTGTCCCTTTTCTCTCTCGCTTTCTGTCCCTTTTCTCTCTCTCCGTCCCTTTTCTCTCTCTCTTTCTGTCCCTTTTCACTCTCTCTCTGTCCTGTTTCTCTCTGTCTCGCTGTCCCTTTTCTCTTTCTCTCTCTCAGTCCATTTTATCTCACTCTCTCTCTCGGTCCCTTTTCTCTCTCTCTCTGTCCCTTTTCTCTCTCTCTATCTGTCCCTTTCTCTCTCTCTCTGTCTCTTTTCTCTCTCTCTTTCTGTCCGTTTTCTGTCTCTATCTGTCCTTTTTTTTCTCTCGCTGTCCCTTTTCTCTTTCTCTCTCTCAGTTCTCTTTTCTCTCACTCTATCTCTGTCCCTTTTCTCTCTCTCTTTCTGTCCCTTTTCATTCTCTATCTGTCCCTTTTCTCTCTCTCTCTGTCCCTTTTCTCTCTCTCTCTCTCTGTCCCTTTTCTCTCTCTGTCCCTTTTTCTCTCTCTCTTTCTGTCCCTTTTCTCTATCTCTATCTTTCCCTTTTCTCTCTCTCTCTGTCCCTTTTCACTCTCTCTCTATCCCTTTTCTCTCTCTCTCTCTGTCCCTTTTCTCTCTCTCTCTGTCCCTTCTCTCGCTCTCTGTCCCTTTTCTCTCTCTCTATCTGTCCCTTTTCTCTCTCTCTCTCTGTCCCTTTTCTTTCTCTCTTCGTCCCTTTTCTCTCTCTCTTTCTGTCCCTTTTCTCTCTCTTTCATTCCCTTTTCTCTCTCCATCTGTCCCTTTTTTTCTCTCGCTGTCCCTTTTCTTTCTCTCTCTCAGTCCCTTTTTTCTCACTCTCTCTCTCTGTCCCATTTCTCTCACTCTCTCTCTCTGTCCCTTTTCCTTCTCTCCCCGTCCCTTTTCTCTCTCACTTTCTGTCCCTTTTCACTCTCTCTCTGTTCCTTTTCTCTCTCTCTCTGTCCCATTTCTCTCTCTATCTGTCCCTTTTTTTCTCTCGCTGTCCCTTTTCACTTTCTCTCTCGCTGTCCCTTTTCTCTTTCTCTCTCTCTGTCCCTTTTCTCTCACTCTCTCTCTCTGTCCCTTTTCTTTCTCTCCCCGTCCCTTTTCTCTCTCGCTTTCTGTCCCTTTTCTCTCTCTCCGTCCCTTTTCTCTCTCTCTTTCTGTCCCTTTTCTCTCTCTCCGAAACTCTTCTGTCTCTCTTTCTGTCCCTTTTCTCTCTCTATCTGTCCCTTTTTTCTCTCGCTGTCCCTTTTCTCCTTCTCTCTCTCAGTCCCTTTTCTCTCTCTCTTTCTGTCCCTTTTCACTCTCTATCTGTCCCTTTTCTCTCTCTCTCTCTGTCCCTTTTCTCTCTCTCTTTCTGTCCCTTTTCTCTCACGCTCTCTCTCTCTCTCTGTCCCTTTTCTTTCTCTCCCCGTCCCTTTTCTCTCTCGCTTTCTGTCCCTTTTCACTCTCTCTCTGTCCCTTTTCTCTCTCTCTCTCTGTCCCTTTTCTCTCACTCTCTGTCTCTCTGTCCCTTTTCTTTCTCTCCCCGTCCCTTTTCTCTCTCGCTTTCTGTCCCTTTTCTCTCTCTCCGTCCCTTTTCTCTCTCTCTTTCTGTCCCTTTTCTCTCTCTATCTGTCCCTTTTTTTCTCTCGCTGTCCCTTTTCTCTTTCTCTCTCTCAGTCCATTTTATCTCACTCTCTCTCTCTGTCCCTTTTCTTTCTTCTCCGTCTCTTTTCTCTCTCTCTTTCTGTCCCTTTTCTCTCTCTCCGTCCCTCTTCTGTCTCTCTTTCTGTCCCTTTTCTCTCTCTATCTGTCCCTTTTATCTCTCGCTGTCCCTTTTCTCTTTCTCTCTCTCAGTCCCTTTTCTCTCTCTCTTTCTGTCCCTTTTCTCTCTCTCTCTCTGTCCCTTTTCTCTCTCTCTCTGTCCCTTTTCTCTCTCTCTTTCTGTCCCTTTTCACTCTCTATCTGTCCCTTGTCTCTCTCTCTCTGTCCCTTTTCTCTCTCTATCTGTCCCTTTTTTTTCTCGCTGTCCCTTTTCTCTTTCTCTCTCTCTCAGTTCCCTTTTCTCTCACTCTCTCTCTGTCCCTTTTGTCTCTCTCTTTCTGTCCCTTTCCATTCTCTATCTGTCCCTTTTCTCTCTCTCTCTGTCCCTTTTCTCTCTCTCTCTGTCCCTTTTCTCTCTCTCTTTCTGTCCCTTTTCATTCTCTATCTGTCCCTTTTCTCTCTCTCTCTCTTCCCTTTTCTCTCTTTCTCGCTGTCCCTTTTCTCTCTCTCTTTCTGTCCCTTTTCTCTCTCACTTTCTGCCCCTTTTCTCTCTCTCTCTCTGTCCCTTTTCTCTCTCTCTCTGTCCCTTTTCTCTCTCTCTCTCTCGGTCCCTTTTCTCTCTCTCTTTCTGTCCCTTTTCTCTCTCTATCTGTCCATTTTTTTTCTCTCGCTGTCGCTTTTCTCTTTCTCTCTCTCAGTCCCTTTTATCTCACTCTCTCTCTGTCTGTCCCTTTTCTCTCTCTCTCTCTGTCCCATTTCTCTCTCTATCTGTCCCTTTTTTTCTCTCGCTGTCCCTTTTCTCTCACTCTCTCTCTCTGTCCCTTTTCTCTCACTCTCTCTCTCTGTCCCTTTTCTTTCTCTCTCTGTCCCTTTTCTCTCTCTCTTTCTGTCCCTTTTCTCTCTCTGCGTCCCTCTTCTGTCTCTCTTTCTGTCCCTTTTCTCTCTCTATCTGTCCCTTTCTTCTCTCGGTGTCCCTTTTATGTTTCTCTCTCTCAGTCCCTTTTCTCTCTCTCTTTCTGTCCCTGTTCTCTCTCTCTCTGTCCCTTTTCTCTCTCTCTTTCTGTCCTTTTTCACTCTCTATCTGTCCCTTTTCTCTCTCTCTCTCTGTCCCATTTCTCTCTCTATCTGTCCCTTTTTTCTCTCACTGTCCCTTTTCTCTTTCTCTCTCTCAGTTCCCTTTTCTCTCACTCTCTCTCTGTCCCTTTTCTCTCTCTCTTTCTGTCCCTTTTCATTCTCTATCTGTCCCTTTTCTCTCTCGCTTTCTGTCCCTTTTCTCTCTCTCCGTCCCTTTTCTCTCTCTCTTTCTGTCCCTTTTCACTCTCTCTCTGTCCCTTTTCTCTCTCTCTCGCTGTCCCTTTTCTCTTTCTCTCTCTCAGTCCATTTTATCTCACTCTCTCTCTGTCCCTTTTTTTTCTCTCTCCGTCTCTTTTCTGTCACTCTTTCTGTCCCTTCTCTCTCTCTCCGAAACTCTTCTGTCTCTCTTTCTGTCCCTTTTCTCTCTCTATCTGTCCCTTTTTTTCTCTCGCTGTCCCTTTTCTCTTTCTCTCTCTCAGTCCCTTTTCTCTCTCTTTTTCTCTCCCTTTTCACTCTCTATCTGTTCCTTTTCTCTCTCTCTCTCTGTCCCTTTTCTCTCTCTATCTGTCCCTTTTTTATCTCGCTGTCCCTTTTCTTTCTCTCTCTCAGTCCCTTTTCTCTCAATCTCTCTCTGTCCCATTTCTCTCTCTCTCTTTTCTCCCTTTTCAATCTCTATCTGTCCCTTTACTCTCTCTCTCTGTCTGTCCCTTTTCTCTCTCTCTCTCTGTCCCATTTCTCTCTCTATCTGTCCCTTTTTTTCTCTCGCTGTCCCTTTTCTCTTTCTCTCTCTCAGTCCCTTTTCTCTCACTCTCTCTCTCTGTCCCTTTTCTTTCTCTCTCTGTCCCTTTTCTCTCTCTCTTTCTGTCCCTTTTCTCTCTCTCCGTCCCTCTTCTGTCTCTCTTTCTGTCCCTTTTCTCTCTCTATCTGTCCCTTTCTTCTCTCGGTGTCCCTTTTATGTCTCTCTCTCTCAGTCCCTTTTCTCTCTCTCTTTCTGACCCTTTTCTCTCTCTCTCTGTCCCTTTTCTCTCTCTCTTTCTGTCCTTTTTCACTCTCTATCTGTCCCTTTTCTCTCTCTCTCTGTCCCATTTCTCTCTCTATCTGTCCCTTTTGTCTCTCACTGTCCCTTTTCTCTTTCTCTCTCTCAGTTCCCTTTTCTCTCACTCTCTCTCTGTCCCTTTTCTCTCTCTCTTTCTGTCCCTTTTCATTCTCTATCTGTCCCTTTTCTCTCTCGCTTTCTGTCCCTTTTCTCTCTCTCCGTCCCTTTTCTCTCTCTCTTTCTGTCCCTTTTCACTCTCTCTCTGTCCTGTTTCTCTCTGTCTCGCTGTCCCTTTTCTCTTTCTCTCTCTCAGTCCATTTTATCTCACTCTCTCTCTCGGTCCCTTTTCTCTCTCTCTCTGTCCCTTTTCTCTCTCTCTATCTGTCCCTTTCTCTCTCTCTCTGTCTCTTTTCTCTCTCTCTTTCTGTCCGTTTTCTGTCTCTATCTGTCCTTTTTTTTCTCTCGCTGTCCCTTTTCTCTTTCTCTCTCTCAGTTCTCTTTTCTCTCTCTCTCTCTTTCTGTCCCTTTTCATTCTCTATCTGTCCCTTTTCTCTCTCTCTCTGTCCCTTTTCTCTCTCTCTCTCTCTGTCCCTTTTCTCTCTCTGTCCCTTTTTCTCTCTCTCTTTCTGTCCCTTTTCTCTATCTCTATCTTTCCCTTTTCTCTCTCTCTCTGTCCCTTTTCACTCTCTCTCTGTCCCTTTTCTCTCTCTCTCTCTGTCCCTTTTCTCTCTCTCTCTGTCCCTTCTCTCGCTCTCTGTCCCTTTTCTCTCTCTCTATCTGTCCCTTTTCTCTCTCTCTCTCTGTCCCTTTTCTTTCTCTCTTCGTCCCTTTTCTCTCTCTCTTTCTGTCCCTTTTCTCTCTCTCCGTCCCTTTTCTCTCTCTTTCATTCCCTTTTCTCTCTCCATCTGTCCCTTTTTTTCTCTCGCTGTCCCTTTTCTTTCTCTCTCTCAGTCCCTTTTTTCTCACTCTCTCTCTCTGTCCCATTTCTCTCACTCTCTCTCTCTGTCCCTTTTCCTTCTCTCCCCGTCCCTTTTCTCTCTCACTTTCTGTCCCTTTTCACTCTCTCTCTGTTCCTTTTCTCTCTCTCTCTGTCCCATTTCTCTCTCTATCTGTCCCTTTTTTTCTCTCGCTGTCCCTTTTCTCTCTCTCTCTCTTCCCTTTTCTCTCTTTCTCGCTGTCCCTTTTCTCTCTCTCTTTCTGTCCCTTTTCTCTCTCACTTTCTGCCCCTTTTCTCTCTCTCTCTCTGTTCCTTTTCTCTCTCTCTCTGTCCCTTTTCTCTCTCTCTCTCGGTCCCTTTTCTCTCTCTCTCTCTGTCCCTTTTCTCTCTCTCTTTCTGTCCCTTTTCTCTCTCTATCTGTCCATTTTTTTCTCTCGCTGTCGCTTTTCTCTTTCTCTCTCTCAGTCCCTTTTATCTCACTCTCTCTCTGTCTGTCCCTTTTCTCTCTCTCTCTCTGTCCCATTTCTCTCTCTATCTGTCCCTTTTTTTCTCTCGCTGTCCCTTTTCTCTCACTCTCTCTCTCTGTCCCTTTTCTCTCACTCTCTCTCTCTGTCCCTTTTCTTTCTCTCTCTGTCCCTTTTCTCTCTCTCTTTCTGTCCCTTTTCTCTCTCTGCGTCCCTCTTCTGTCTCTCTTTCTGTCCCTTTTCTCTCTCTATCTGTCCCTTTCTTCTCTCGGTGTCCCTTTTATGTTTCTCTCTCTCAGTCCCTTTTCTCTCTCTCTTTCTGTCCCTGTTCTCTCTCTCTCTGTCCCTTTTCTCTCTCTCTTTCTGTCCTTTTTCACTCTCTATCTGTCCCTTTTCTCTCTCTCTCTCTGTCCCATTTCTCTCTCTATCTGTCCCTTTTTTTCTCTCACTGTCCCTTTTCTCTTTCTCTCTCTCAGTTCCCTTTTCTCTCACTCTCTCTCTGTCCCTTTTCTCTCTCTCTTTCTGTCCCTTTTCATTCTCTATCTGTCCCTTTTCTCTCTCGCTTTCTGTCCCTTTTCTCTCTCTCCGTCCCTTTTCTCTCTCTCTTTCTGTCCCTTTTCACTCTCTCTCTGTCCCTTTTCTCTCTCTCTCGCTGTCCCTTTTCTCTTTCTCTCTCTCAGTCCATTTTATCTCACTCTCTCTCTGTCCCTTTTTTTTCTCTCTCCGTCTCTTTTCTGTCACTCTTTCTGTCCCTTCTCTCTCTCTCCGAAACTCTTCTGTCTCTCTTTCTGTCCCTTTTCTCTCTCTATCTGTCCCTTTTTTTCTCTCGCTGTCCCTTTTCTCTTTCTCTCTCTCAGTCCCTTTTCTCTCTCTTTTTCTCTCCCTTTTCACTCTCTATCTGTTCCTTTTCTCTCTCTCACTCTGTCCCTTTTCTCTCTCTATCTGTCCCTTTTTTATCTCGCTGTCCCTTTTCTTTCTCTCTCTCAGTCCCTTTTCTCTCAATCTCTCTCTGTCCCATTTCTCTCTCTCTCTTTTCTCCCTTTTCACTCTCTATCTGTCCCTTTTCTCTCTCTCTCTGTCCCTTTTCTCCATCTCTCTCTCTGTCCCTTTTCTCTCTCTCTCGCTGTTCCTTTTCTCTCTCTCTCGCTGTCCCTTTTCTCTCTCTCTTTCTGTCCCTTTTCTCTCTCTCTTTCTGTCCCTTTTCTCTCTCTCTTTCTGTCCCTTTTCTCTCTCTCTGTCTGTCCCTTTTCTCTCTCTCTCTCTGTCCCTTTTCTCTCACTCTCTCTCTCTCTCCCTTTTCTGTCTCTCTATCTGTCCCTTTTCACTCTCTATCTGTCCCTTTTCTCTCTCTCTCTGTCTGTCCCTTTTCTCTCTCTCTCTCTGTCCCATTTCTCTCTCTATCTGTCCCTTTTTTTCTCTCGCTGTCCCTTTTCTCTTTCTCTCTCTCAGTCCCTTTTCTCTCACTCTCTCTCTCTCTGTCCCTTTTCTGTCTCTCTATCTGTCCCTTTTCACTCTCTATCTGTCCCTTTTCTCTCTCTCTCTGTCTGTCCCTTTTCTCTCTCTCTCTCTGTCCCATTTCTCTCTCTATCTGTCCCTTTTTTTCTCTCGCTGTCCCTTTTCTCTCTCTCTCTCTGTCCCTTTTCTCTCTCTCTCTCTGTCCCTTTTCTCTCTCTTTCTGTCCCTTTTCTCTCTCTATCTGTCCCTTTTTTTCTCTCGCTGTCCCTTTTCTCTTTCTCTCTCTCAGTCCCTTTTCTCTCACTCTCTCTCTGTCCCTTTTCTGTCTCTGTATCTGTCCCTTTTCACTCTCTATCTGTCCCTTTTATCTCTCTCTCTGTCTGTCCCTTTTCTCTCTCTCTCTCTGTCCCTTTTCTCTCTCTATCTGTCCCTTTTTTCTCTCGCTGTCCCTTTTCTCTTTCTCTCTCTCAGTCCCCTTTCTCTCTCTCTTTCTGTCCCTTTTCTCTCTCTCTCTCTGTCCCTTTTCTCTCTCTCTCTGTCCATTTTCTCTCTCTCTTTCTATCCCTTTTCACTCTCTATCTGTCCCTTTTCTCTCTCTCTCTCTGTCCCTTTTCTCTCTCTATCTGTCCCTTTTTTTCTCTCGCTGTCCCTTTTCTCTTTCCCTCCATCAGTCCTTTTTCTCTCACTCTCTCTCTCTGTCCCTTTTATCTCTCTCTCTTTCTGTCCCTTTTCACTGTCTAAATGTACCTTTTCTCTCTCTCTCTCTGTCCCTTTTCTCTCTCTCTCTCTCTGTCCCTTTTCTCTCTCTCTCTCTCTGTCCCTTTTCTCTCTCTCTGTCCCTTTTCTCTCTCTCTTTCTGTCCCTTTTCACTCTCTATCTGTCCCTTTTCTCTCTCTCTCTCTGTCCCTTTTCTCTCTCTCTCTGTCCCTTTTCTCTCTCTCTCTCTCTGTCCCTTTTCTCTCTCTATCTGTCCCTTTTTTTCTCTCGCTGTCCCTTTCCTCTTTCTCTCTATCAGTCCTTTTTCTCTCACTCTCTCTCTCTGTCCCTTTTTCCTCTCTCTCTTTCTGTCCCTTTTCACTGTATAATTGTCCCTATTCTCTCTCTCTCTCTTTCCCTTTTCTCTCTCTCTCTGTCCCTTTTCTCTCTCTCTGTCCCTTTTCTCTCTCTCTCTGTCCCTTTTCTCTCTCTCTCTCTCTGTCCCTTTTCTCTCTCTATCTGTCCCTTTTTTTCTCTCGCTGTCCCTTTCCTCTTTCTCTCTATCAGTCCTTTTTCTCTCACTCTCTCTCTCTGTCCCTTTTTCCTCTCTCTCTTTCTGTCCCTTTTCACTGTATAATTGTCCCTATTCTCTCTCTCTCTCTTTCCCTTTTCTCTCTCTCTCTGTCCCTTTTCTCTCTCTCTGTCCCTTTTCTCTCTCTCTATCTGTCCCTTTCTCTCTCTCTCTGTCTCTTTTCTCTCTCTCTTTCTGTCCCTTTTCTGTCTCTATCTGTCCTTTTTTTTCTCTCGCTGTCCCTTTTCTCTTTCTCTCTCTCAGTTCCCTTTTCTCTCACTCTATCTCTGTCCCTTTTCTCTCTCTCTTTCTGTCCCTTTTCATTCTCTATCTGTCCCTTTTCTCTCTCTCTCTGTCCCTTTTCTCTCTCTCTCTCTGTCCCTTTTCTCTCTCTGTCCCTTTTTCTCTCTCTCTTTCTGTCCCTTTTCTCTATCTCTTTCTTTCCCTTTTCTCTCTCTCTCTGTCCCTTTTCACTCTCTCTCTGTCCCTTTTCTCTCTCTCTCTGTCCCTTTTCTCTGTCTCTCTGTCCCTTCTCTCGCTCTCTGTCCCTTTTCTCTCTCTGTATCTGTCCCTTTTCTCTCTCTCTCTCTATCCCTTTACTCTCTATCTCTTTGTGCCTTTTCTCTCTCTCTCTCTGTGCCTTTTCGTTCTCTCTCTCTGTCCCTGTTCTTTCTGCGTGTCCCTTTTCTCTCTCTCTCCCTGTCCCTTTTCTCTCTCTCTCTCTGTCCCTTTTCTCTCTCTCTCTCTGTCCCTTTTCTCTCTCTCTCTGTCCCTTTTCTCTCTCTCTCTCTGTCCCTTTTTTCTCTCTCTCTGTCCCTTTTTTCTCTCTCTCTGTCCCTTTTCTCTCTCTCTCTGTCCCTTTTCTCTCCCTCTCTCTGTCCCTTTTCGTTCTCTCTCTCTGTCCCTTTTCTTTCTCTGTGTGTCCCTTTTTCTTTCCCTCTCTCTTCTTCCCTTTCTCTCTTTCTACCTCTATTTGGCTCTTTTTTCTCTTTCTCTCTCTGTCCCTCGACTTTCCCGCCTCGACTTTCCCGCCTCGACTTTCCCGCCTCGACTTTCCCGCCTCGACTTTCCCGCCTCGACTTTCCCCCCTCGACTTTCCCTCCTCGACTTTCCCCCCTCGACTTTCCCCCCTCGACTTTCCCCCATCGACTTTCCCCTCCCTCGACTTTCCCCCGATGTTGTCCCCGACAGCATTGGGATTGAATAACAGATTGAAAATGGATCCCTTTTAGTGCAGTGTTTTTTCTCCATCCACATACAACAGGACACTGACATAACCTCCCCCGAAAAAACACATAAGCCCCTCCTCTCCTCCCTCCCTCTGTGTCTATATATATCGATATATAACGTTAAACATCACACAATCCCAGGTTATAGTCCCGACAGGTTTCCCTTGAAACACTAGCTTTTGGAGAATCCTGTTACACTATAACCTGGTGTTGACACAGTCCAACACTATCATCTCCATCATTGAAATATAAAGATCACCATCGAGCCTTTAACCAGATGCTTGCTTGAAGCACACACAGCAAGGTCCCACAAGCAGCAGTACAACCACGGACAGATCGTTTGTGTCCCTGATGCTGGTTAAGGATTTGATTCTGTCTCCTGGACAAGACAGAGCAATCCTCCTGTTGAACAAATTCCAAACATTTCCCCCTTCCGTCTCTGTGCCCCGCACGCTCTGATCCCCATCTTGTGCTCTCTCCATCTGAGATCTCTCTCTGTTTTTTTTCTCTCTCTCTCTGTTCCCCCTCTCGCTGTCTCCATCTCTATTCTCTCTTCCCTCCCTCTCTCTGTTCCCCTTCTTACTCTCTCCATCTCCGAGATGTCTCTGTTCCTCCCCTCTCTACCTCTATCTCTGAAATCTCTTCCTCTGTGTTTCCTTCCTCTCGCTGTCTCCTTCTCAAAGATCATTCTCTCTGTCTCTCAGATTTCTCATATTTTATCCCCCTGGCCTATGCACATGACTCTGACATTAGAATAGGTCTTTGGAGATAGTTTCTCATGATAAGGTATTAATTCCCTCCGCCGGGAGTCATTCCATCCAGATCCTGGGGGTGTAACTTGTTTGTTTCACAATCCCAGGACACCGGGTCCTTTAACCCCAGGCGTCAAATCCACTTTAAACCAATGAACCTTCCACTGGGTCAGTCAGCGCTCTCTTTCATTACTTCCTCTTTACTTCTCTCTCTCTCTCACTCTGTCTCTCCCGCCCCTTCACACTCCCATTCTCCCTCCATCCCTCTCCCTCTGTATCTGGAGCTTGAGTGAGAGAGGGAGACAGTGACATCTGTGGGATCAGACTGTGCAGCAGCTCCTCGTCCATATTTTCCACCCTTTGTCCTCCCCAGTCCAGACCAGAACACGCCCCCTTGTGGTAAAAATTCCAATGACAGCCAGAACCCCACCATTCTTTTCCCCGTGTGTGTGCGTGTAAATGAACGACAAGGAGACAGGACTGTTTCTGATTATTCTCTCTCTCTCTCTCTCTCTCTCTCTCTCTCTCTCTCTGTCTGATGATTCATCACGGAAGAAGTGATTTAATTCTCTGTTTCTGCATCGTTCAGAGTTTCAGCTCCTGGATCAAATCTTCTCCTCACCCCCAGGGTTAGGGGAACGTGGGATGGGGGTGGGGAAACACTTTGAGAAATAAAATACAACAGTAGCACCAAAAGCAGAGCAAGATCCCACAGCTCTCTGCCTTCCCCAATCTCCCACGTGACCCTGTGACCCTGGTTCAGTTGATTTATTGCTGTATTCATGAGTTGCTGACCATCACAGCAACATTGAAGTACACAGACATCACGGCAGAGCAGTTGACTAGACGCTAGAAACATTAATAAACACGCACACAGCAAGATCCCACAAGCAGCAATCCAACCTCACACACATCGTGGGTGATGCTGGTTAAGGGTTGACGTATTTGTGTCAAATCCCAAGCCACAGTTACCTTAGCCCCAGGCTTCAAACCTGTTCAAAAACAACAAAGCCGCAATCTGACAGGACCCGGTTAACCAGAGGTCCCGGTAAAAGCAAGCCCCCCCCCCACCCCGAGAGAGATTAAACCTCGGGGTGATACACAGACAAAACTCACCTGGGCCCAACAGTCTGCAGCCTGTCAAACAGGCCTTAGTTCTGTGTTCCGCCAATGTAGGAATCTCTTGCTTGAGGTTTTCCTGCTCCTAAACGCACACTTTTCAAATCCTCAAGTGGCCAGGAAGGTCCCTTTTGGAGGAAAGAGGCAGCATTAGTGGGAAGGCTGAGCAGGAAAATCTTTCACAGGGTAATAGTACAGTGCGATCTCAGCTTTTCCCCTCTCAATGAGACAGCAACATCCAAACACAAACACGTCGGGTGATGAGTTGAGTCTTGATGTTGAAAAGTTCTTGAAATGACGGGTTAGCTGATTAAAATCACTCACTGCCTGCAATGATGGCATTAGGGCAATTGACATAAATCAAGATCCCACAAGTGACAGTGCTGCAGAAGCTCAAAAATCTGATCCTTTTTATTTCTAGTTGAATTATTTCCTGTCACCCCAGAATCAAATATTGCAGCAATTTCACAATGTCACATTGCCCCCCCACCCCCCACTCTCTCTCTCTCTCTCTCTCTCTCTCCTGTTTCTCTTCCTCTCACCATTTTCCATTTCTTTCTCTCACTCTCACTCTCTCCATGTCGAATTCCATGACCCTGCACTCTCTATGACCCACTTTCCTCTGATAGTGTGACAATTCTTTCCGGAGGGTCAGATATTTTGGGTTAGAATTCCCTCTTGAGGGAGTCCCGTCTCCCAGATCCTGGGGCTGTCACCTGTTAGTGTTACCAATGCCCCGGTTACTTTAACCCCAGGCTTCAAACCCGTTTTAAAACCGACAAGGCCATGATCTGACAGGACCCAGTTAACCAGAGGCCCCGAAAAACCAGGGTCCAACCCCACTCCACCCACAGAGGAGATGAAAACTCGGGGGAAGAAACAGACCCCCCACTCACCTGGGCCCCACAGGCTGCAGCCTGGCCAACAGGCCTCAGGCCTGTGCTCCCCGCCCTCTGGAGGTTGTTCTTGTCCAAGGCTTTCCTTGCCCCCAGGTAGTTTGGACCTTCACTTTCTTGCTTTCCCAACAAAAGTTCCTCGGGATAAAAGAGAGAAGAGATGAGTTGGTGGGGGGCCAGGGGAGCGGGAGCAGTATAATGCAAAATTGCACAGCAAGATCCCAGTTTATGCACAATCCCACCACTCCCTTCCCCCATCCCCAGTGCATTTCATAACCTCACAGCAACATCAAAATACAAACAAATCTTAAGAAAGCAATTAACCAGATGCTGGAAACATTATTAAAGACACAGACATATTCGCAGAGAGACAGACAGACACAGACACAGACACATACACACACAGACACACACACACACAGTCCCACACAGACACTCACACAAACATACACAGACACACACAGAGAGACACATACACACAAAATCACAGACACACACAGAGACAGAGACTCAGACACATACACACATACACACAGACACACAGACACAGAGGCAGACAGACTCAGACCATGCCTCTTTGTGTGTGTGTGTGTGTGTGTGTGAATGAGACCATGCCTCTGTGTGTATGAAATAGTGAGACCATGCCTGTGTGTATGAGAGAGTGTGAAACTGTGTGTGTGTGTCTGTGTGTTTCCATCTGAGTGCCCAGTTTCCGTGTCAATGCTGTCCCTCCATACTGTAACTGCATATAAACCACGTGTTTATATCCCTGTCCCAGTAATGATCCACAAACCATACACTGTCCCTCACTCTCATTTACTCACTCTCTCACACGTGAACACACACACTCCCTCACACACCACATTCAGTCCCTCACACACATGCACTTTCACACACTTGCAGACATCCACACTGACATGCACACACTTACACACGCAGTCACTCACAAATGCTCAAACATCTTCACACGCTCAATCACAATCTCTCTCTCACACACACAAACATACACACGCACACACTCTCTCTCTGTCTCACTCACATGCATCCACTTTTACTCACTCGTTCTCTCTCTCTACACTCTCTCTCACACACTCGCTTCCACATACTCTCTCAGTTACACATACTCTTACACACACACTCTCATACACACTTTCCAACACACGCACCACCAGAGACTCCCATTCTCTATCTCATATATTCTCACTTTCACATGCTCACACTCTCTCTCTCCAAAACTCCGTCCAAAACTCCGTCTCTCTCACACACACTTGCAAAGTCTCTCTCACACACTCTAACACACACTCCTGACACACACAGACTTTTTCTCACACGTGCAATCTGTATTTCTCTCATGCAGGCTCATACTGTCTTTCCCCCCTCACTCTCACACACACTCTGTCTCCCACAAACAATCTCTCTCTCTCCCACCCCGTCTCTCAGGCACACACTCACACAGAAAGTGTCGACACAAATCCTTTGTCTCACATGCAAAGATTCTCTCGCATGTACACACACTCACTCACATGCATGCACTCTCTTTCTGTCTTGGACACACACACTCTCATGCTCTCACACACTTTCTCACATGTGCACACGTTTTCTCTTGTGCACGCACACACACATTCTCTCGTACACATGCAGACACTCTTGCTCTCACACATGCCCTCTCTCTCACGAGCACACTGACTCTCGTTCACTTGTACACACACTCTCTCACATGCACACACACACTCGCATGAACTCACTCTTTCACATACACACACACTTCCTCTCTCTCATTCTGAAACTCTCTTTCTCACACTCACAATCATGCTCATGCATATGCACATCATATCTCACACACACTCACTGTCTCTCTCTCTCACTCGCGTGCACACGTTTTCTCTCTCTCATGCATACACACGATCTCATGCACACACTCTCTCACACACAGGCATTCTCTTTCACACACACACACGCATTCTCTCTCGCGCACATGCATTCTCTCTCTCACACATGCATTCTCTCGTGAGTGAGAAGTGAGATAATGCGTGTGCATGAGAAAGAGAACGAGTGTGTGCGAGAGAGAGAGAATGCATGTGTGTGAGACAGAAAGAATGCGTGTGTCAGAGAGAGAGAATGCTCTTGTGAGAGAGAGAATGCGTGTGCACGATGGAGAAAATGTGTGCGTGCTAGAGAACAAGATTGCATGTGTGCAAGAGAGAGAGAGAAGGCATGTGCGCGCGAGAGAGAGAATGCGTGAATGCGTGAAAGAGGGAATGCATGTGTGGGAGAGAGAGAGAATGGGTGTGTCCGTAAGAGAGAGAATACATGTGTGTGAGAGAGAGAATGCATGTGAGAGAGAGAGAATGCGTGTGAGAGAATGAGAGAATGCCTGTGTACACGAGAGATTGCGTGTGTGCGTGAGAGAGAGAATGCGTGTGTGTGAGAGAGGGAATGCATGTGAGAGGGAGAGTGCATGTGTGTGAGAGAGAATGCGTGTGTGTGTGTGAGAGAGAGAATGTGTGGGTGCAAGTGGGAGAGAGAATGCGTGTGTGTGAGAGAGAGAGAATGCATGTGTGCATGAAGGAGAGAATGTGTGTGTGAGAGAGAGAATGCGTGTGAGATGGAGAGAGAATGCATGTGTGCGTGAGAGAGAGAATGCGTGTGTGTGTGAGAGAGAATGCGTGTGTGAGAGTCAGATAATGCATGTGAGAGAAAGAGAATGCATGTGCGTGAGAATGAGAGAATGCCTGTGTGCATGAGAGAATGCATGTGTGCGTGAGAGAGAGAATGCGTGTGTGTGAGAGAGAATGCATGTGTGCGTGTGAGAGAGAGAATGTGTGGGTGCAAGTGGGAGAGAGAATGCGTGTGTGTGTGTGAGAGAGAGAGAATGCATGTGAGAGAAAGAGAATGCATGTGCGTGAGAGTGAGAGAATGCCTGTGTGCATGAGAAAGAGAATGCGTGTGTGCGTAAGAGAATGTGGGAGATAGAGAGAATGTGTGTGTGCGATAGACAATTCGTGTGGGCGAGAGAAAGTGAATGCGTTTGTGCATGAGAGAGAGAGTGCATGTGTGAGAAAGAGAATGTGTGTGTGTGCGTGACAGAGAGAGAATGCTTGTGTGTGAGAGCGCGAATGTCTGTGCATGTGAGAGAGAGAATGCATGTGAGAGAGAATGCATGTGTGCAAGAGTGAGAGAATGCATCTGTATGTGAGAGACAGAATGCATGTGTGCATGTGAGAGAGAATGCGTGTGTGAGAGAGTGAGAATGCGTGTGTGCATGTGAGAGAGAATATGCGTGTGTGTGCATGTGGGAGAGAGAATGCATGTGTGTGTGAGAGAGAGAGAATGCGTGTGTTTGTAAGAGAGAATGCAAGTGTGTGTGTGAGAGAGAATGTGTATGTGTGTGAGAGAGAATGCCTGTGCACGTGAGAGAGAGAATACATGAGAGAGAGAGAATATGTGTGTGCATGATTGCATGTGTGAGAGAGATAGAATGAGAGTGTGAGACAGACAATGAGTGTGTGAGAAAGAGAATGAGAGTGTGAGACAGAAAATGAGTGTGTGAGAAAGAGAATGTGTGTGTGTGAGAGAGAAAATGCGTGTGTGAGAGAGTGAAACTGTGTGTGTGCGTGTGTGAGAGAATGCATGTGTGAGAGAGGGAACGCATGTGCGCGGGAGAGAGAATGCATGTGTGAGAGAGAGAGCATGAGTGTGTGAGAGAGAATGGATGTGTGAGAGAGAGAGAAAATGCATGTGAAAGAGAGAGAAAATGTGTGTGTGTGTGAGAGAGAATGCGTGTGTGCGTGAGAGAGAGAATGCATGTGTGCGAGAGAGAGAGAATGCATGTGTGCGAGAGAGAATGAGTGTGTGAGAGAGAATGGATGTGTGAGAGAGAGAATGCGTTTGTGTGAGAGAGAGAATGCATGTGAGAGAGAGAGGATGCATGTGTGTACGAGAGAGAATGTGTGTGTGAGAGAGAGAGAATGGGTGTGCGCATGAGAAAGAGAATGTATGTGCGTAAGGGAGAATGCGTATGTGAGAGAGAGAATGGGTGAGTGAGAGAGAGAATGCGTGTGTGTGAGAGAGAAATGCGTGTGTGAGTGAGACTGAAAATATGTGAGAATGCGTGTGTGTGAGAGAGAATGAGTGTGCGCATGAGAGAGAGAATGCGCGTGTGTGAGAGAGAGAACACGTGTGCAAAAGAGAGAATGCATGTGTGTGAGAGAGAGGATGAGTGTGTGTTAGAGAGAATGCATGTGTGTGCGAGAGAGATTGCGTGTGTGAGAGAGAGAATGTGTATGTGTGTGAGAGAGAGAATCCATGTGTGTGTAAGAGAGAATACGTATGTAGATTGGAGAGAATGCATGTGTGTGTGAGAGAGAGAATGTGTGTGTTTGTGAGAGAGAATGCGAGTGTGTGAGAGAGAGAATGTATGAGTGAGAGAGAGAATGAGTGTGTGTGAGAATTAGAATGCGTATGTGCATGAGAGAGAGAAAATGCGTGTGTGTGAGAGAGAGAATGCGTGTGTGAGAAACAGATAATGCATGAGAGAGAGAGAATGTGTGTGAGATGGAGAGAGAATGCGTGTGTGCGTGAGAGAGACAATGCGGGTGTGGGAGAGAGAGAATGCGTGTGTAAGAGAGAGAGAATGCGTGTGTGTGAAAGGTGGATAATGCATGTGAGAAAGAGAGAATGCGTGAGTGAGTGAGAATGCGTGTGAGAGAGAATACGTGTGTGCGAGAGTGAGAGAATGCCTGTATGCGTAAGAGAATGCATCTGTACGTGAGAGAGAGAATGCGAGTGTGCATGTGAGAGAGAATGCGTGTGTGAGAGAGGGAGAATGCGTGTGTGAGAGAGGGAGAATGCGTTTGTGAATGATGAAGAGAATGTGTGTGTGATAGCGAGAGAATGAGTGTGAGATGGAGAGAGAATGCGTGTGTGCATGAGAGAGAGAATACATGTGTGGGAGAGTGAGGGAATGCCTCTGTGCGTTAAAGAGGGAATGCTTGTGTTCGAGAGAGAGAGAATGCATGTGTGTGAGAGAGAGAGAATGCGTGAGTGCGTGAAAGAGTGAATGCGTGTGTGGGAAGAGAGAGAATGCGTGTGTGTGGAAGAGAGAGAATGTGGGTGTGTAAGAGAGAATGAGTGTGTGTGAGAGAGAGAATGCATGTGAGAGAGAGAGAGAATGTCTGCGTACACGAGAGAATGTGTGTGTGCGTGAGAGAGAGAATGCATGTGTGTGTGAGAGAGAATGTGTGTGTGTGAGAGAGGGAATGCATGTGAAAGAGAGAGTACATGTGTGTGAGAGAGAATGCGTGTGAGAGAGTGAGAGAATGCCTGTCTGCATGAGAGAATGCATGTTTGCGTGTGAGAGAGCGAATGTGTGGGTGCGTGTGGGAGAAAGAGAATGCGTGTATGCATGAGGGAGAGAATGTGTGTGTGTGAGAGAGAATGCGTGTGAGATGGAGAGAGAATGCATGTGTGCATGAGAGAGAGAATGCTTGTGTGTGAGAGAGAGAATGCGTGTGTGTGAGAGACAGACAATGCATGTGAGAGAGAGAGAATGCATGTGCGCGATAGTGAGAGTATTCCTGCGTGCGTGAGAACGGGAATGCGTGTGTGCATGAGAGAATGTGGGAGATAGAGAGAATGTGTGTGTGCGATAGACAATTCGTGTGGGCGAGAGAAAGAGAATGCGTTTGTGCATGAGTGAGAGAATGCATGTGTGAGAAAGAGAATGCATGTGTGCGTGAGAGAGAGAGAATACGTGTGTGAGAGAGAATGTGTGTGCGTGTGAGAGGGAGAATGCATGTGAGAGATAGAATGCGTGTGTGCGTGATAGAGAGAATGTGTATGAGAGAGAATGCATGTGTAAGAGAATGAGAGAATGCCTGTGTACACGAGAGAATGCGTGTGTGTGAGAGAGGGAATGCAAGTGAGAGAGAGAGTGCATCTGTGTGAGAGAGAATGCGTGTGATAGAGAGAGAGAATGCCTGTGTGCATGAGACAATGCATGTGTGCGTGAGAGAGAGAATGCGTGTGTGTGAGAGAGAATGCATGTTTGCGTGTGAGAGAGAGAATGTGTGGGTGCAAGTGGGAGAGAGAATGCGTGTGTGTGTGAGAGAGAGAATGCGTGTGTGCATGAGGGAAAGAATGCGTGAGAGAGAGAGAATATGTGTGTGCATGATTGCATGTGTGAGAGAGATAGAATGAGTGTGTGAGAGAAAATGAGTGTGAGAGAGAGAGAGAAAATGTGTGTGTGCGTGTGTGAGAGAATGCGTGTGTGACAGAGTGAAAATGTGTGTGTCCGTGTGTGAGAGAATGCTTGTGTGCGTGGGAGAGAACGCGTGTGTGTGAGAGAGAGAATGCGTGTGTGTGAGAGAGAATGAGTGTGTGAGAGAGAATGGATGCGTGACAGAGAGAATGCGTGTGTGTGTGAGAGAGAAAATGCAAGTGAGAGAGAGAGAAAATGTGTGTGCGCATGTGTGAGAGAATGCGTGTGTGCGTGAGAGAGAGAATGCGTGTGTGCGAGAGAGAGAATGCGTGTGTGTGAGAGATAGAATGAGTGTGTGTGAGAGAGAATGAATGTGTGTGAGAGAGAAAATGCATTTGTGAGAGAGAGAATGAGTGACTGTGAGAGACAGAATGAGTATGTGCGTGAGGGAGAGAAAATGCGTGTGTATGAGAGAGAGGATGTGTGTGCCTGAGAGAGAATGCATGTGCACGTGAGAGAGAGAATGCGTGTGTTTGTGAGAGAATGTGTGTGCGCGTGAGAGAGAGAATGCATGTGAGAGAGAGAGGATGCGTGTGTGTGAGAGAGAGAATGGGTGCATGAGAGAGAGAATGTGTGTGTGAGCGAGAGTGAAAATATGTGAGAATTTGTGTGTGAGAGAGAATGATTGTGTGCATGAGGGAGAGAATGCGCATGTGTGAGAGAGAGAACACTTGTGTGCAAGAGAAAGAATGCATGTGTGTGAGAGAGAGAATGAGTGTGTGTGAGAGAGAATGTGTATGTGTGCGAGAGAGATTGCATGTGTGAGAGAGAGAATGTGTGTGTGTGAGAGAGAGAAAATGCATGTGTGTGTAAGAGAGAATGTGTATGTAGATTGGAGAGAATGCACGTGTGTGTGAGAGAGAGAATGCATGAGTGAGAGAGAGAATGAGTGTGTGTGAGAATTAGAATGCGTATGTGCATGAGAGAGAGAAAATGCATGTGTGTGAGAGAGAGAATGCGTGTTTTAGAGACAGATAATGCATGAGAGAGAGAGAGAGTGCGTGTTTGCAAGAGTGAGAGAATGCCTGTGTGCATGAGAAAGAGAATGCCTGTGTGCGTGAGAGAATGTGGGAGAGAGAGAATGTGTGTGAGAGAGAATGTGTGCATGTGAGAGAGAGAATGTGTGTGTGCGAGAGATAATTTATGTGTGCGAGAGAGAAAGAATGCGTGTGCATGAGAGAGAGTGCCTGTGTGCGTGACAGAATGCATCTGCATGTGAGAGTGAGAATGCGTGTCTGTGTGACAGAGATAATGCATGTGTGCATGTGGGAGAGAGAATGCGTGTGTGAATGATGCAGAGAATGTGTGTGTGAGAGAGAGAGAATGCGTGTGAGATGGAGAGAGAATGCGTGTGTGCGTGAGAGAGAGAATGCGTGTGTGTGAGAGATGAATAATGCATGTGAGAAAGAGATAATGCGTGAGTGAGTGAGAATGCGTGTCAGAAAGAGAGAATACATGTGTGCGAGAGTGAGAGAATGCCTGTGTGCGTAAGAGAATGCATCTGTACGTGAGAGAGAGAATGCGAGTGTGCGTGTGAGAGAGAATGCGTATGTGTGGGAGGGAGAATGCGTGTGTGAGAGAGGGAGAATGCGTTTGTGAATGATGGAGAGAATGTGTGTGTGAGAGCGAGAGAATGAGTGTGAAATGGAGAGAGAATGCGTGTGTGCGTGAGAGAGAGAATGCGTGTGTGTGAGAGATGAATAATGCATGTGAGAAAGAGATAATGCGTGAGTGAGTGAGAATGCGTGTCAGAAAGAGAGAATACATGTGTGCGAGAGTGAGAGAATGCCTGTGTGCGTAAGAGAATGCATCTGTACGTGAGAGAGAGAATGCGAGTGTGCGTGTGAGAGAGAATGCGTATGTGTGGGAGGGAGAATGCGTGTGTGAGAGAGGGAGAATGCGTTTGTGAATGATGGAGAGAATGTGTGTGTGAGAGCGAGAGAATGAGTGTGAAATGGAGAGAGAATGCGTGTGTGCATGAGAGAGAGAATACATGTGTGGGAGAGTGAGGGAATGCCTGTGTGCGTTAAAGAGGGAATGCTTGTGTGCGAGAGAGAGAGAATGCATGTGTGCGAGAGAGAGAGAATGCGTGAGTGCGTGAAAGAGTGAATGCGTGTGTGGGAGAGAGAGAGAATGCGTGTGTGTGGAAGAGAGAGAATGCATGTGAGAGAGAGAGAATGCGTTTGAGAGAAAGAGAGAATGCCTGTGTACACGAAAGAATGTGTGTGTGCGTGACAGAGAGAATGCGTGTGCGTGAGAGAGAGAATGCGTGTGTGTGAGAGAGGGAATGCATGTGAGAGAGAGAGTGCATGTGTGTGAGAGAGAGAATGCGTGTGTGTGAGAGAGAGAATGCATGTGTGTGCGAGAGAGAATGTGGGAGATCGAGAGAATGTGTGTGTGCAATAGGCGATTCGTGTGGGCGAGAGAAAGAGAATGCGTTTGTGCAAAAGTGAGAGAATGCATGTGTGAGAAAAAGAATGCGTGTGTGCGTGACAGAGAGAATGCGTGTGTGTGAGAGAGAGAATGTGTGTGTGCTTGAGAGAGAGAATGCACGTGAGAGAGAGAGAACGCGTGTGTGCGCGAGAGAGGGAATGAGTGTGATGGGGAGAGAATGAATGTGTGCGAGAGAGAGAATGCGACTGTGAGAAAGAGAGAATGCGTGTGTGAGAGAGAATGCATGTGAAATGGAGAGAGAATGCGTGTGTGCGAGAGTGAGAGAATACTGTGTGCATGAAAGAGAGAATGCGTGTGTGCGTGAGAGAGAGAATGCGTGTGAGAGAGAATGCATGTGTGCGAGAGTGAGAGAATGCCTGTGTGTGTGAGAGAATGCATCTGTATGTGAAAGACAGAATGCATGTGTGCGTGTGTGAGAGAATGTTTGTGTGAGAGAAGGAGAATGCATGTGTGCATGTGAGAGACAATATGCGTGTGTGTGCATGTGGGAGAGAGAATGCGTGTGTGTGTGTGGGAGAATGCATGCGAGATGGAGGGAGAAGACGTGTATGCGAGTGAGGGAATGCCTGTGTGCGTGAAAGAGAGAATGCTTGTGTGCATGAGAGAGAGAATGCATGTGTGGGAGAGAGAGAGACATTGCATGTGTGATTGAGGGCGAATGCATGTATGTGAGAGAGAGAGAATGTGTGTGTTTGAGAGTTAGATAATGCATGTGAGAGAGAGGGATGCGTGTGTGCAAGAGTGAGTGAATGCCTGTGCATATGAGAAGAGAATGCGTGTGTACGTGAGAGAATGTGGGAGAGAGAGATAAAATATGTGTGTGAGAGAGAAAGTGTGCATGCGAGAGAGAGAATGTGTGTGTGTGAGAGAGAATTCATGTGTGATTGAGAGAGAGAATGCGTGTGTGCATGAGAGAGAGAGTGCATGTGTGAGAAAAACAATGCGTGTGTGCGTGACAGGGAGAGAATGCTTGTGTGTATGAGAGAGAAAATGCGTGTGCGCATGTGAGGTAGAATGCATGTGAGAGAGAGAGAATGCGTGTGTGCTTGAGAGACAAAATGGGTGTGTGTGTGAGAGAGAGAATGCATGTTTGAGAGAGAGAATGCATGTGAGAGAGAGAGAATGTGCGCGAGAGAGAATGCGTGCATTCGAGTGAGGGAATGCCTGTGTGCGTGAGAGAATGCATTTGCGAGAGAGAGAATGTGTGTGTGTGACTGAGAGAATACGTGTGTGTGAGAGAGAGACAATGTGTGTGTGGGAGAGATAATGCGTGTGAGAGAGAGAGATAATGCATGCGTGCGAGTGAGAGAATGCCTGTGTGCGTGAGAGAATGCATCTGTAAGTGAGAGAGATAATGCGTGTGTACGTGTGCGAAAGAGAATGCGTGTGTGCGTGAGAGAGAGAATGTGTCTGTGTGTGTGAGAGAGAGAATGTGTGTGAGAGAGAGAGAATGTGTGTGTGCGAGAGTGAGAGAACGCGTGTGTGTGAGAGACAGAATGCATGCGTGCGGGAGAGAGAGAATGCGTGTGCGCATGAGGGAGAGAACGCATGCGTGTGAGAAAGAGAATGCATATGTGCGTGAGAGAGAGAATACGTGTGTGAGAGAGAATGTGTGTGCGTGTGAGAGGGAGAATGCATGTGAGAGAGAGAATGCGTGTGTTTGTAAGAGAGGATGCAAGTGTGCGTGAGAAAGAGAATGTGCATGTGTGTGAGAGAGAATGCGTATGTGTGTGAGAGAGAATGTGTGTGCACGTTATTTAGAGAATGCGTGAGAGAGAGAATATGTGTGCATGATTGCATGTGTGAGAGAGATAGAATGGGCGTGTGAGAGAGAAAATGAGTGTGTGAGAAAGAGAATGTGTGTGTTTGTGTGAGAGAGAAAATGTGTGTGTGCGTGGGAGAGAGAGAATGCGTGTGAGAGAGAGAATGCGTGTGTTTCTCAGAGAGAATGCAAGTGTGCGTGAGAGAGAGAATGCGCGTGTGTGTGAGAGAGAATGCGCATGTGTATGAGAGAGAATGTGTGTGCACGTGGGAGAGAGAATGTGTAAGAGAGAGAGAATATGTGTGTGCATGATTGCATGTGTGAGAGGGATAGAATGCGCGTGTGAGAGAGAAAATGAGTGTGTGAGAAAGAGAATGTGTGTGTGAGAGAGAAAATGCGTGTGAGAGAGAGAATGAGTGTGTGAGAGAGAATGGATGTGTGAGAGACAGAATGCGTGTGTGTGAGAGAAAAAAATGCGTTTGTGTGAGAGAGAGAGAAAATGTGTGTGTGCGTGCGTGAGAGAATGCGTATGTGCGTGAGAGAGAGAATGAATGTATGTGAGAGAGAGAATGCGTGTGTGTGAGAGAGAGAATGCATGTGTGTTTGAGAGAAAATGCATGTGTGAGAGAATGAATGAGTGAGTGTGAGAGACAGAATGAGTATGTGTGTGAGGGAGAGAAAATGCGTGTGTGAGAGAGACAATGCATGTGTGCAAGAGAGAATCAGTGTGCGTGAGACAGAGAATATGTATGTGCATGAGAGAGATAAAATGCGTGTGTATGAGAGAGAGGATGTGTGTGCGTGAGAGAGAATGCGTGTGCGCATGAGAGAGAAAATGCGTGTGTGTGTGAGAGAATGTGTGTGCACGTGAGAGAGAAAATGCATGTGAGAGAGAGAGAGAATGCGTGTGTGTGCGAGAGGGAATGTGTGTGTGAGAGAGAGAATGGGTGTGCGCATGAGAGAGAGAATGGGTGTGCGCATGAGAGAGAATGTGTGTGCGTGAGAGAGAATGCGTGTGTGAGAGAGATAGATTGCGTGTGTGAGAGAGAGAATGCATGTGTGTGAGAGAGAAAATGCGTGTGTGAGTGAGAGAGAAAATATATGAGAATGCGTGTGTGTGTGCGCGAGAGAATGTGTGTGTGAGAGATGAGTGTGCGCATGAGAGAGAGAATGCGCGTGTGTGAGAGAGAGAATGCATGTGTTCAAGAGAGAGAATGCATGTGTGAGAGAGAGAGAATGCGTGTGTGTGAGAGAGAATGCGTGTGTGTGAGAGAGAGATTGCGTGTGTGAGAGAGAGTATGCATGTGTGTGTGAGAGAGAATGCATGTGTGTGTGAGAGAGAATGCGTATGTAGATTGGAGAGAATGCACGTGTGTGTGAGAGAGAATGTGTTTGTTTGTGAGAGAGAATGCGTTTGCGTGAGAGAGAGAATGCATGTGTGAGAGAGAAAGTGAGTGTGTGTGAGAAAGAGAATGTGTATGTGCATGAGAGAGATAAAATGCGTGTGTGTGAGAGAGAGAATGCGTGTGTGAGACACGGATAATGCATGAGAGAGAGAGTGCGTGTTTGTGAGAGTGAGAGAATGCCTGTGTGCATGAGAAAGAGAATGCCTGTGTGCGTGAGAGAATGTGGGAGAGAGAGAATGTGTGTGAGAGAGAATGTGTGCATGTGAGAGAGAGAATGTGTGTGTGCGAGAGACAATTTATGTGTGCGAGAGAGAAAGAATGCGTGTGCATGAGAGAGAGTGCATGGGTGAGAAAGAGAAAGTGTGTGTGCGTGACTGGGAGAGAATGTATGTGAGAGAGAGAGAATGCGTGTGTGAGTGAGAGAGGGAATGCGTCTGTGGGAAAGAGAGAGTATGCATGTGGGCGAGAGAGAGAATGCGTATGTGCATGAGAGAGAAAATGCGTATGTGAGAGAGAATGCGTGTGTGAGAGAGAGAATGCGTATGATAAAGAGAGTCTGCGTGTGTGCGAGAGTGAGAGAATGCCTGAGTGCATGACAGAATGCATCTGTACGTGAGAGAGAGAATGCGTGTGTGCGTGTGAGAGAGAGAATGTGTGTCTGTGTGAGAGAGATAATGCATGTGTGCGTGTGGGAGAGAGAATGCGTGTGTGAATGATGGAGCGAATGTGTGTGTGAGAGAGAGAGAATGCGTGTGAGATGGAGAGAGAATGCATGTGCGCGTGAGAGGGAGAATGCTTGTGGGCGAGAGTGTGGGAATGCCTGTGTGTGTGAAAGAAAGAATGCGTGTGTGCGGAAGAGAGAGACAATGCGTGTGTGGGAGAGACAGAATGCGTGTGTGAGAGAGAGAGAATGCGTGTGTTTGAGAGACGGATAATGCATGTGTGAAAGAGAGAATGTGTGAGTGAGAGAGAGAATGCGTGTGAGACAGAGAGAATGCGTATTTGCGAGAGTGAGAGAATGCCTCTGTGCGTAAGAGAATGCACTTGTACGTGAGAGAGAGAATGCGAGTGTGCGTGTGAGAGAGAATGCACGTGTGTGTGAGAGAGAATGCGTGTGTGACAGAGGGAGAATGCGTGTGTGCATGATGGAGAGAATATGTGAGTGAGAGCGAGAGAATGAGTGTAAGATGGAGAGCGAATGCGTGTGTGCATGAGAGAGAGAATAAGTGTGTGGGAGAGTGAGGGAATGCCTGTGTGCGTGAAAGAGGGAATGCTTGTGTGCGTGAGAGAGAGAATGCGTGTGTGGGATATACGGAGAATGCATTTGTGAGAGAGATAGAATGCATGTGTGTGAGAGTGAGAGAATGCCTGTGTGCGTGAGAAAGAGAATGTGTGTGTGCATGAGAGGATGTGGGAGAGAGAGAGAATATGTGTGTGAGAGAGAATGTATGCATGCGAGAGAATGTGTGTGTGAGAGAGAGAATTCATGTGTGCAAGAGAGAGAGAATGCATGTGTGCATGACAGAGAGATTGCATGTGTGACAATGAGAATGCGTGCGTGCGTGACAGGGAGAGAATGCATATGTGTGTGAGAGAGAATGTGTGTGCACGTGAGAGAGAGAGTGCATGTGTGACAAAGAGAACGCTTGTGTGCATGACAGAGAGAGAATGCGTGATGTCAGAAAGAGAATGTGTGTGAGAGAGAGAGAATGCGTGTGTGCATGTGAGAGAGAATGCATGAGTGTGAGAAAGAGAATCCGTGTGAGCGTGAAAGAGAGAGAATACGTGTATGAGAGAGAGAATGTGTGTGCATGTGAGAGAGAGAATACATATGAGAGAGAGAGATTGTGTGTGTGTGAGAGAGAGAATGCATGTGTGAGAGACAGAGAATGCATATGTGCATGAGAAACAATGCGTGTGTGTGTGTGTGTGTGAGAGATAGAGAGAGAGAATGCGTGTGTTTGTGAGAGAGAGAATGTGTATGCGTATGTGTATGAGAGAGAGAAAGGGATGTAATGTCAAAGGAGACCAATATTTTGTCCTCTTATATCTTGGTGTTTTTGATGTTGTTCAGGAATTCTTGGGTGGAGTGGATGGAGTGGTGTGCATCTTCAATTAGCTGTTTTAGTTTTTGGTGGAGTTCTCTGACTAGTCTGTATGTAGGTGTACCAGGTAGGAAGACGATGGGTCTGAGGAGGGTCCCACGTTTGTGTATTTTTGGTAATCCAAAGAAGCATGGTGTGTTGGATCCATCTGGTTTCGTGTTTTTAAATCTGTCCTGTTTAATTTTCCTGATTTTTTTAACAGCTAAGTATTTCTCTCAATTTTTAATTCAAAAAAGGTTTACCGCCTGTTCATAAGAGGCCTCATCCTGGTCTCTAGTTTACTGACCTATACAGAGGGTACAGTATCAAGACTTCACGTCATATACAGAGTATAATAAAGATTCAAATAAATAAATTAAAGTCAGTAGTAACACATTTAGCATGCCCATTTTAAACTTTCAAAAATCCGAAGAAAGTTTACAAAGTATTGTTATGTCATAAAAATTTCAATGCCCCCACAGCTTTTGTTCGTTGATCTGTTTGTTAATGCCCACTGGTGCAATTTCCCAAAGAGTGACATTGTTTTAGCAACTTCTGACGTAAATTAATAAAATATTCCTTTTTGAACTGTCATTAATACATTCAGTTTTGAACATCTGAGAGAAGCAATGTCTCTATATTATTCAGAAATAGCAGTGTACAAAATCCTAACAATTAGATTTGACCTACTCTTAGGCAAGCTTATCAAATAAAAATAAAAATGACTACAGCACACAAGGTTATTCAACCTGTTGTGTCAGTGCCTGTGTCAGTGTCAGGTCTAGCATATGAGGAACGGCTGAGGATACTGGGATTGTATTCGTTGGAGTTTAGAAGATTAAGGGGAGATCTAATAGAGACGTACAAAATAATACATGGCTTTGAAAAGGTGGATGCTAGAAAATTGTTTCTGTTAGGCGAGGAGACTAGGACCCGTGGACACAGCCTTAGAATTAGAGGGGGTCATTTCAGAACGGAAATGCGGAGACATTTCTTCAGCCAGAGAGTGGTGGGCCTGTGGAATTCATTGCCACGGAGTGCAGTGGAAGCCGGGACGCTAAATGTCTTCAAGGCCGAGATTGATAGGTTCTTGTTGTCTAGAGGAATTAAGGGCTACGGGGAGAACGCTGGCAAGTGGAGCTGAAATGCGCATCAGCCATGATTGAATGGCGGAGTGGACTCGATGGGCCGAATGGCCTTACTTCCACTCCTATGTCTTATGGTCTTATGGTCTTATGGTCTTTACATGAGGAACACAGAAAGTCTCACTTTCCCTTAACCTTTCTTCTGTTGCTATGTTGCTTGCACTTTCCCTAGTATTGCCTTAATGTCTATTGGCAATTGCTTGTACAAAACCCAATTTGCATAAAAACCAATTGAACTTGCAAATTAATTCTGATTTTGCAATTAAGGACTAATATAAATGGTTAAAAGATACTAAAATAACCACATTCTAAATTAGAGAGATGGGTGTTGAAAAAGTGACTGAGAAATTGCCCTGTCAATTAAGAATAACAAACAGACTTAAATGTCACAAAATATTTAAAAACTATCAGATTGTTTTCAGAGTATCGTATCAAATATTAGTGCATCAAAATAACTCAAATTCCCACTCAGCTATTAGTAAACAAGTTTTTTTCCCCATAAAAATGTAATAATGCAAAAGTAAACCAAGATTTGTGCAATACTTCCTGTGGTTAACAAATATAAGTCAAGTTAGTGAATTAAGCGACCGAACATATCGTGGATGAACTGAACGGTGCACAAGGCATAGTTGAAAAGAATTAAAAACCCATTTTAAAGCACATCCACATTTTCTTTTTCCACTGCCTTCAAAGAAAAATGTAAAGTAATGTAAAACATTCTGAAATGCTGTAGGTGCTGTAGGTCTGAATTACACGACTGAAAATCTAATTAAATCCCTATTAATCTCACAGATTTTAAAAGGCACCAAAGCCTGAAAACCAAATTAAAAACAGAAAGTCCAATAGGAAATGAATGTGAGTGCAAACAAACTAACCAATTCCATTAGAGATGGTCGATTAATCATGTCTTTTTTTTTAAGAAAAAGAGAACTCAAAACTGAAAAAAAATTATTTACCAAATAAATTTGAACTCCAACTAATCAAGTGACGAAATAGATTATGATTATAACTTTCAGGTCAATCTATCCATTACATAAATTAAATTGTATAAATATACCAATAAATTCAAAATGGCTGTCATAATCATCATAATTAAATATTTTGAGTAGATGAACTATTTGCATGTAAAGAAAAACTGAAAGGGTCAAGTTTAAAAAAGAATCCATATCCATGAATACTGGTCGAAATACCAACATCTTAACACCACAGCAGAGGACTACATTTTATTCCAGAGAAGGGAGAGTTTTACCGTAGAAATGAAATCTGTGGTTGGCACAGTGGCTAGCGCTGTATCCTCACAGCGCTAGGACCCCGGGTTCAGTTCCAGCCTTGTGTGACTGTCTGTGTGGAGTTTGCACATTCTCCCTGTATCTGTGAGGATTTCCACTGGGTCCTCGGGTTTCCTCCCACAGTTCAAAAGGTGTGCAGGTCAGCTGGATGGGCCATGCTAAATTAGTCAGAGGGAAGTGGCTTACTCTTTGTAGGGTCGGTGTGGACTTGTTGGGCTGTAGGGAATCTAATCTAATCAATACCCTGACGCTGTTTTTATTATAGTAATGTAACTGATTATAGATCTACAACAACACATACAAGGACAGGTGTCCCTACATCTCCATCAAAACCCAAATATTGTCAAACGTCACCCCCACATCTACAATAGTTTTCTCAAAAATTTGGAAATTTGAAGAAAATCTTTTTCAAAAAGGATTGCATTCTTGGAAATTTAAAGTTTAGCTTATCCTACTTAATTTGTATATTAAAATTTACCATTTGTCAAATTTACACAAAGAATTTACCAAATGTCCACTTTCTATGAAGGACTTCTAACTCTGATAAACCATTGTTCCTGATCAGAAGGTTTTTCACACATGCTCTGAAGGAGAGTACCTCTCCCTTTCCTATCTAAAGACTGACCTATAACTGCAGAACTGTAAAATTGCCACCAGCCAAATCAGCAAAAACAAAATGAAATCGACACCGACTGAGTAAAAAAACCTAAAAATGACACAAGCCAAAAAAAAACTCAAATTGACACCAGCCAAGTCAATGAGAAATACAAACTGCAAACCAGCCATATCGAAAAAAAAGGCTAACCTGAAAACACAGACCCAAGGTTAACCTGAATGTAACTTCAACCATAAAGGCAAAGAAGCAATCCAACCTTATATTTCCAGTCTGTGTGATTAGGTCTATCCCTTCAAGGTGTAAGTCTCACTAGGCGAGGAAAACTCGTCTAGTTGGGCACAAGGAGTGGTCTTAAGGTAAAATACCTAAGGGAACCCTACATATTGAGTTCAATTCAAACTTTCAAGCATTTAATCAGCCTACAGAACCATTCAATCCACCTCAAAATGGACCCCACCACCAAGGATATACTTCCCCCTCCTCCGCTATCAGCATTGCGAAAAGACCACTCCCTCCGTGACTCCCTTGTCAGGTCGACACCCCCCACCAACCCAACCTCCATTCCCGGCACCTTCCCCTGCAACCGCAAGAAATGCAATACTTGCGCCCACACCTCCCCCCTTGCTTCCCTCCAAGGCCCCAAGGGATCCTTCCATATCTGCCACAAATTCACCTGCACCTCCACACACATTATTTACTGCATCCGCTGCACCCGATGTGGCCTCCTCTATATTGGGGAGACAGGCCACCTACTTGCAGAACGTTTCAGAGAACACCTCTGGGACACACGGACCAACCAACCCAACCATCCCGTGGTTCAACACTTCAACTCCCATTCCCACTCCACCAAGGTCATGCAGGTCCTTGGACTCCTCCATTGCCAGACCATGGCAACACGACGGTTGGAGGAAGAGGGCCTCTCCTTCCGCCTAGGAATCCTCCAACCACAAGGGATGAACTCAGATTTTTCCAGTTTTCTCATTTCCCCTCACCCACCTTGTCTCAGTCCCAAACCTCGAACTCAGCACCACCTTCCAAACCTGCAATCTTTTTTCCAGACCTCTCCGCCCCCACTCCGGCCTATCACCCTCACCTTAACCTCCTTCCACCTATCGCATTTCCAACGCCCCTCAGCCATGTCCCTCCTCCCTACCTTTTATCTTAGCCTCTTGGCACACTGTCCTCATTCCTGAAGAAGGGCTCATGCGCGAAATGTCGATTCTCCTGCTCCTTGGATGCTGCCTGACCTGCTGCGCTTTTCCAGCAACACATTTTCAGCTTTGATCTCCAGCATCTGCACTCCTCACTTTCTCCTATAGAACCATTCGCAAGTTAGGAAACAAGTCATGGTGCCAAATGTGGACTCAGAATTTCTCAGACCACATGTAAGCAAAACAGTATTATTTTCTGTAAAGAAGCCGGCGCGATATCAGTAGTCAATAAGCCAGAGTATCCATCATAGATATCCCTGACTATGCTAATAACTGATCTCTAAATCTTAGTAAGGAGACAGCATTAGTTGTACCCTTAATATGCAATATTCTCTCATGTTTTCTATTTCACACCATATAATGTTTCTTTATTAGTTAGGTTCTCATTAGATAATTAATAAATTTAGTATCGTTAAACAAAGTTGCTGATGTGTTTTTATTTGCATTAATATATGTGAACAAGATAATCACTTCTAAATAACAATACTGTTAATGTGATGTTACTTCTTTTTGATTGTTTCACACATGTTAAACAAACCAATTAATTAGTGACATCTACAACAGTGAGATAATAGCTAGGCTACACAATCTTGTCCTAGTCGTGGTTTCATGGCATCATGACAACTGCCATGGCAACTGTCTGGGAACCAGGACAGATGTTAATTTGTGCCAAGATTCATTCATTGTTACGGTCACTGCATTTCGCCTTTTTAAATGTCAGGTTATAGTACAAAATAAAGTCTTGCAAATATGGAGGTTCTTTTTGGAGATTACAAAACGGAATCTTACAAATATGGAGAATCTGTTTAGCAATTACTTCTTCCATACTTCATTAAAATCCAATCGAGTTTGAATTTATTGTTTTGAGAAAATTGGACCAATGACAGAGATGGATACTCAGGGGTATAAAAATTGCGGCTATTTTGAAATTTGGTCAGAGAGCAATTTCCACTGAATAGCTGGGTAACTGCTACAGAGCTGGAAAGCTCATTGCCCATTCAAGATCTTGCTCTCACGGAAACAGGAAAGCAATTTTTACCTTCTCCTGTGAAACATACTTTCTGTAAAAAGAAATAAGATGAAAAAGCACGCAGAGACGAACCCGAAGCACGACAGAGGTGCCTCCTCTAACCTAATAATAAGACCTGTTGTGGTAAGTAGGTAAGTGCTGCATTTTGCTTGTTCTATTCTTTAGACCCAGTTTTTGTCAAAAAGGTTACTTTTAGAGGGATGGCAGTGAAGGCAGTGCAATGTTCCTCTTGCAACATGTTTGAGGTGAGGGATGCCATGGACGTCCCTGCTGATTACACTTGCAGGAAGTGCACCCATCTCCAGCTCCTCCAAGACTGTGTTTGGGAACTGGAGCTGGAGTTGGATGAACTTCGGATCATTCGGGAGGCAGAGGGGATCATAGATCCGAGCTTTAAGGAAGTAGTAACATTGGGCGGTACGGTCGGTGGGCGGCACGGTGGCACAGTGGTTAGCACTGCTGCCTCACAGCGCCAGAGACCCAGGTTCAATTCCCGCTTCAGGCGACTGACTTTGTGGAGTTTGCACGTTCTTCCTTCCTGTGTCTAGGTGGGTTTCCTCCCACAGTGCAGGTCAAGTGAATTGGCCATCCTAAATTGCTCGTAGTATAGGTAAGGGGTAGATGTAGGGGTATGGGTGGGTTGTGCTTCGGCAGGGCGATGTGGACTTGTTGGGCCGAAGGGCCTGTTTCCACACTGGAATGCAATGTGATATAACTCCAAATATTGCAGACAGATGGGGGACTGGGAGGAAGCAGCTAGCAGCTAGCGCAGGGACCCCCTGCGGCCGTTCCCCACAAGAACAAGTATACTATTTTGGATACTTGTGTGGGGGGACGACTTACCAGGGTTACGCAATGGGGTTCAGGCCTCTGGCACGGAGCCTGTCCCCGTTGCTCAGAAAGGAAGGGTGGAGAAGAGCAGAGCAATAGTAATTGGGGTCTCGATAGTTCGGGGCACAGATAGGCGGCTTTGCGGGGGCGAGAGAGACTCACGTTTGGTATATTGCCTCCCAGGTGCAAGGGTACGTGATGTCTCTGATCGTGTTTTCCGGGTCCTGAAGGGGGAGGGGGAACAGACCGAAGTCGTGGTCCACATTGCCACCAATGACATAGGTAGGAGGAGGGCTGAGGATGTTAGGTAGGTTTTCAGGGAGCTAGGTTGGAAGCTCAGAGTTAGAACAAACATTGTTGTTGTCTGTGGTTTGTTACCCGTGCCACGTGATAGAGAATCGAGGAATGGGGAGAGAGAACAGTTAAATGCGTGGCTACAGGGATGGTGCAGGAGGGAGGTATTCCGGTATTTGTATAACTGGGGTTCTTTCTGGGGAAGGTGGGACCTCTATAAACAGGATGGTCTACACTTGAACCTGAGGGGCACCAGTATCCTTGGGGGGAGGTTTGCTAGTGCTCTTGGGGGGTAGTTTAAACTAACTCTGCAGGGGCATTGGAACCTAGACTGTAGCTTTAGGGTGCAGGACCTGGAGTGTAGGGAGGTTAGGAACATGGCCTCAATCTCAAAGGAGGGTGCCTTTAAACAAGAAAGTTGCTTGAAGTGTGTATACTTTAATGCCAGAAGTATACAAAATAAGATAGGTGAACTTGCAGCGTGGGTTGGTACCTGGGATTTTGATGTTGTGGCTATTACGGAGACATGGGGAGAACAGGGACAGGATTGCCTGTTGCAGCCTCCAGGGTTTAAATGTTTTAGTAGGGTCAGAGGTGGGGATAAAAGAGGGGGAGGTGTGGCATTGCTTGTCAAAGATAGTATTACAGCGTTGGAAAGGACAATGGATGAAGACTCACCATCTGAGGTAGTTTGGGCTGAGGTTAGGAATAGGAAAGGTGAGGTCACCCTGTTAGGAGTTATTTACACCCTCCTAATAGTCTTAGAAACGTAGATGAAAGGATTGCGAGGATGATTCAGGAGAAGAGTGAAAGTAATCGAGTGGTTGTTATGGGGGACTTTAACTTTCCTGATATTGACTGGGAAAGCTATACCTCGAATTCGTTAGATGGGTCGATGTTTGTCCAATGTGTGCAGGAGGGTTTCCTTACACAATATGTAGACAGGCCAACAAGATGTGAGGCCATACTGGATTTGGTTCTGGGTAACGAACCAGGCTAGGTGTTAGAATTAGAGGTAGGTGAGCACATTGGGGACAGTGACCACAATTCGGTGACTTTTACTCTAGTGATGGAGAGGGATAGGTGTGCACTGCAGGGCAAGAGTTATAGCTGGGGGCAGGGAAATTATGATGCGGTGAGGCATGACTTAGAATGCGTGGCTTGGAAAAGTAGGCTTCAATGCAAGGGCGTAATTGATATGTGGAGCTTGTTCAAGGAGCAACTATTGAGTGTCCTTGATAAGTCTGTACCTGTCAGGCAGGGAGGAAAGGGTCGTGTGAGGGAGCCGTGGTTTAATAAGGAATTGGAATCCTTCGTTAAATGTAAGAGGGCGGCCTATGTAAAGATGAGGCGTGAAGGTTCAATTGGAGCGATTGAGAGTTATAAGGTAGCCAAGAAGAACCTGAAGAGAGAGCTAAGAACAGCAAGGAGAGGACATGAAAGGTCCTTAGTTGGTAGGATTAGGGAAAACCCTAAAGCTTTCTATAGGTATGTCAGGAATAAAAGAATGACTAGGGTAGGAATAGGTCCAGTCAAGGATAGTAGTGGGAAGTTGCGTGTGGAGGCTGAAGAGATTGGGGAGACACTGAATGAATACTTTTCATCAGTATTCACTCAGGAACAGGACATTGTTGCCGATCTGAATACTGAGTCACAATTAATTAGAATGGATGGCTTTGAGGTATGTAGGGAAGAGATCCGGGGAATACTGGAAAGGGTGAAAATAGATAAGTCCCCTGGGCCTGATGGCATTTATCCTAGGATTCTCTGGGAAGCAAGGGAGAAGATTGAAGAGCCATTGGCCTTGACTTTTATGACCTCGTTGTCTACAGGAGTAGTGCCAGAAGACTGGAGGCTAGCAAATGTGGGTTCCCTTGTTCAAGAAGGGGAGTAGGGATAAACCTAGTAACTATAGGCCGGTGAGTCTCACTTCTGTTGTGGGCAAAGTCTTAGAGAGAATTGTAAGGGATAGGATATGAACATCTTGATAGGAATAATCTGATCAAGGATAGTCAGCATGATTTTGTGAAGGGCAGTTCGTATCTCACAAACCTTATTGAATTATTTGAGAAGGTGACTAAGGAGGTGGGTGAGGGGAAATCGGTAGATGTGGTGTATATGGATTTTAATAAGGCGTTTGATAAGTTTCCCCATGGTAGGCTACTGCAAAAAATACGGAGGCATAGCATTGAGGGTGAGTTGGAGTTTTGGATTAGGAATTGGCTGGCTGGAAGAAGACAGAGGGTATTAGTTGATGGTAAAGGTTCATCTTGGAGTGCCGTTACGAGTGGTGTTCCGCAGGGATCTGTTTTGGGACCATTGTTGTTTGTCATTATTATAAATGACCTGGAGGAGGGGTTAGAAGGTTGGGTGAGCAAGTTTGCAGATGATACGGAAGTCGGTGGAGTTGTTGACAGTGAGGAAGGATGTGGCAGGTTACAGCGGGATATAGATAAGCTGCAGAGCTGGGCAGAAAGGTGGCAAATGGAGTTCAATGTAGCTTAGTGTGTGGTGATTCACTTTGGTAAGAGTAACAAAAAGATGGGGTACTGGGCTAATGGTCGGATACTTGGTAGTGTGGATGAGCAGAGGGATCTTGGTGTCCATGTACACAGATCTTTGAAAGTTGCCACCCAGGTAAATAGTGTGGTGAAGAAGGCATATGGCGTAATGACTTTTATTGGTTGAGGAATTGAGTTCCGGGGTCCTGAGGTCATGTTGCAGTTGTATAAGACTGTGGTTCAGCCGCATCTGGAGTATTGCATGCAGGTTTGGTCGCCATAGTATAGGAGGGATGTGGAGGCACTGGAACGGGTGCAGAGGAGGTTTCCCAGGATGTTGCCTGGGATGGTAGGAAGATCGTATGATGAAAGGCTGAGGCACTTGGGGCTGTTTTCAATGGAGAAAAGAAGGTTTAGGGGTGACTTGATAGATGTGTACATGATGATTAGGGGTTTAGATAGGGTTTCCCATGAGTATCTTTTTCCACGTATGGATTCAGCGATTACGAGGGGGCATAGCTTTAAATTAAGGGGTGGTAGGTATAGGACACATGTTAGGGGTAGGTTCTTTACTCAGCGAGTCGTGAGTTCATGGAATGCGCTGCCTGTAGCAGTGGTGGACTCTTCCTCTTTATAGGCATTTAAGCGGGCATTGGATAGACATATGGTGGATAGTGGGCTAGTGTCGGGTAGGTGGGCTTGGGTCGGCGCATCATCGAGGGCCAAAGGGCCTGTACTGCGCTGTATTCTTCTATGTTCTATGACCCAGGGAGGTCAGCAGATGGAAGACTGAAGCAAGTGGAGAAGACAATGACTGTTGGAATTGATAATGAATAAATCTAATGTTGAATAAGTGTGTTATTGGAACAGCATTTTTATTAAGTTGGGGTAAGATGGTAAGCAGTTAAGAAAAGGATTTGTGAATAGGTTTTGTTTAGTGTTCTTGATTAGCATTAGAAAAATAAATTGTTATTTTTCTTTAAATAGTGGAAATTAGGAATTTTAACAAATGTAACACTCACATTTTAACAAATTATGAAGCAAGGTGAGTGTTTCTGGGTGTTTGGTTTGAACTAACAGAGTGGTTCGACCTCCATATTGTAACACATGGCACTGCAGATGGTGGAAATAGCAGCCAATGATCATTTCCATACAGATAGAAAGCACCCTATCTGGATGCATCACAGCTTGGTTTGGCAACTGCTCTTCCCAAGATCTCATGAAACTGCAGTCATAAACACAGCCCAGTCCATCTTGCAAACCAAGCTTCCATCCATTAATTTCATCTATACATCCCACCACCTCGGGAAAACAACCGACATAATCAAAGACCCCTCCCACCACTGTTATTCTCTCTTCTGTTGGGCAGAAGATACAAAAGTTTGTATAAATCCAAGAACAGCCTCCTCCCCACTCTTCTGAGACTTTTGAAAGGACCTCTCAAATTTCAAATTTAATATTGACCTCCCTGTCTGTGCACCTTCTCTCTGAACCTGGAACATTGAATTTTTTGCTTTGTTATATTACTCTAATCCATTTTGTATGGTATGATCTGTCTGTATGGAAAGTGAAGACTGGTTGAATCCTCATTTGAGATAAAAGTGGACATTTCTGAGGCCTCTGCTGGGACTGACAGGGCTGTTAAACATGTCCCATCCATTTCCTAAACCTCTACTCTCACCTACCCTCTTCTCCTCCCTCCCACAACACTGATAGGATCCTTTTACTCCTCACTTTCCATTCCACAAGCATCTGCATCCAAAAGACCATTTCCACCACTTAAAATGTCGTTGTCCAATGGCCAGTGGCAAAAAAGCTGAGACAATTGATAGACTTGCCACTGGAAATGTGATATAATAATGTATTGTGGCATCGGGCAGGAGTCTCAGAAGACACTTTTCATTAAGCACACCTTGTCAGCAGCAGATCTCATTCACCAGTCCCCAGAGAGCAGTCTTCATTGAGCAGTCCTCACCAGGCAGATGCAAGATAGACCGGAAGAAGAGGAGGAAGACCGAGGGGAGAGTTCCCTGCCATCTCAGCGAGAGAGCAGGATGCTGCCCCTACCACTTTAATGATTGAAGTATTTCATGCTGACAGTCTGTTTGTCCCATGGTATCAGTCACTGATAACAATTGTCAGTTATAATATTTTAGCTATCTAATTAACTCATGTGTCATACCTAAACTGGTGTTTCTTTGCAAACTCAATAAACCATGAGAAAATTACTCACAAATTGTCGACTGTCAATATTAGATAACTGTGACTGTAAATCCCCAAAATACCAAGTGAATAATTTGGAAGAATTGTGTTTAATGTCAAGTGAGGCCTTTCTTGCCATTGAGACTGACAAGTCACATTTACCAAGCAAATCCTGAAGGCTCAGATAAGACCTATTAATGGAGACTATTATTATTTATTATGGTGTTCGTTATTACATAATCTCACATAAGTAATATATGGACTCTTATTTTGGCCAAACTAGCCTTAAACAGGTCCAGGCCATGGAGGTCATTATGGCTGATTTCTTGCCCTCTTCACTGGATATGTCTGGGCCCCGGTATCCTGAGAGAAGGAGCATGCATTGGCTATCAACACCCTCAAGGGTTTCAGAGAGAGGTGGGCACCGCAGGATGTGGATTGTTTTATTTCCCCTCTGACTCTATTTTGATATAATCCCTAATCCCCTTTTCACTCTTTGTTGAGGAGGGCAATGCTTGTCAATACCGTTGCTTGGTGACAGTGTGGGGTGTAATAAATATTTTTTAAAAAGAAACTGCTATTGAGAAAAAGATATATAGATTCCCATTCTCCCACCTGCTGAGCAGGAATTGGCGCTGAGAATTCCCAACACAAAAGATAGTGAGTATGTATGACACCAGCTGGCCACTTGCTCCTCCACACATCTTGAATCACTTAATCACGCAGATGTACAGCGTGGAAACAGACCCTTCTGTCCAACTTGTCCACACCGACCAGATATCCCAACCCAATCAAGTCCCACCTGCCAGCACCTGGCCCATGTCCATCCAAACTCTTCCTATTCATGTACCCATCTGGATATCTGTTAAATGTTGCAATTGTACTAGCCTCCACCAGTTCCTCTGGCAGCTCATTTCATATGTATCACACCGTCTGCATGAAAAAAGGTGCCCCTTCTGTCTCTTTTATATCTTTCCCCTCTCACCGTAAACCTATGTCCTGGACTCCCCCACCCCAAGGAAGAGACTTTGTCTATTTGTCCTATCCATGCCCCTCATGATTTTATAAAACTCTAACATCACACTTCAGCCTCTGATGCTCCAGGGAAAACAGACTCAACCTATTCAACCTCTCCCTATAGCTCAAATCCTCCAACCCTGGCAACATCCTTATAAATCTTTTCTGAACCCTTTCAGAATTGCACACAATATTCCAAAAGTAGCCTCACCAATGACCTGTACAGCCACAACATGACCTTTCAACTCCTGTACTCAATATTCCGGCCAATAAAGGAAAGCATACCAAATTCTTTCCTCACTATCCTATCTGTGATTCCACTTTCAAGGAGCTATTAACCTGCACTCCAAGGTCTCTTTGTTCAGCACCACTTCCTAGAACCTTGCAATTAAGTGTATAAGTTCTGCTAAGATTTGCTTTCCCAAAATGCAGTACCTCGCATTTATCTAAATTAAACTCCATCTGCCACTTCTCAGCCCATTGGCCCATCTGATCAACATCCGTTGTTATCTGAGGTAACCTTATTCGCTGACCACTACTCCAATTTTGGTGTCACCTGCAAACTTACCAACAAAACCTCTTATGCTCACATCCAAACCATTTAGATAAATGTTGAAAAGTAGTGGACCCAGCACCGATCCTTGTGGCACCCCACTGGTCACAGGCCTCCAGTCTGAAAAACAACCCTCCAACACCACCCTCTTCTAAGTCTTCTACCTTTGAGCCAGTTCTGTATCCAAATGGCTAGTTCTCTCTGTATTCCATGAAATCTAACCTTGCTAACCAGTCTCCCATCGGGAACCTTGCCGAACGCCTTATTGAAATCCATAAAGATCACATCCACTGCTCTGACTTCATCAATCCTCTTTGTTCTTCAAAAACGCAATCAAGTTTGTGAGACATGATTTCCAACGCAAAACGTCACGTTAACTATCCCTAATCAGTCCATGCCTTCATAAATACGTGTACATCCTGTCCCTCAGGATTCCCTCCAACAATTTGCCCACCACCGTGTTCAGGCTCACTGGTCCATCGTTCTCTGGCGTGTCCTTACCACCCTCTTAAACAGTGACACCATGTTAACGAATCTCCCGCCTTCCAGCACCTCACCTGAGATTATCAATGATACAAATATCTCAGTAAGAGGCCGAGCAACCACTTCCTTAGCTTCCCACAGAGTTCTAGGATACACCTGATCAGGTCCTGGGGATTTATCCACCTTTATGCACTCCAAGACATCCAGTACTTCCTCCTCTGAAATACGGACATTTTTCAAGATGGCACCATCTATATCCCTACATTCTATATCTTCCATGTCATTTTCCACATACTCGTTCATATCCCCCTCATCTCCTGCGGCTCCACACCAAGGCCATCTTGCTGATCTTTGAGGAGCCCTATTTACTCCCTAGTTACCCTTTTGTCCTTAATGTATTTGGAAAAACCCTTTGGATTTTACTTAACTCTTTTTGCCAAAGCTATATCATGTCTCTTTCTTCCCTCCTGATTTCCTTCGTAAGTATACCCCTACTGTCTTTATAATCTTCTAAGGATTCACTCAACCTATCCTGTCTATAACTGATATATGCTTCCTTCCTTTTCTTCTCCAAACTCTCAATTTCTTTAGTCATCAAGTAGTCCCTATAACTACCAGCCTTTCCTTTTACCCTAACAGGAATATACTGTCTTTGGACTCTCGTTATCTCATTTCTGCAGGCTTCCCATTTTCCAGCCGTCCCTTTACCTGCGAACATCTGCCCCAGTCAGCTTTTGAAAGTTCTTGCCGAATATCAACAAAGTAAGCCTTCCTCCAATTTAGAACTTCAAGTTGTAGATCTTGTCTATCATTTTCCATCATTATTTTAAAACTAATAGAATTATGGTCGCTGGCCCCAAAGTGCTCCTCCCACTGACACCTCAGTCACATGCCCTGCCTTATTTCCCAAGTATTGGGTCAAGATTTGCAGCTTCTCTAGTTCGTACATTCACCTACTGAATCAGAAAATGTTCTTCTGCACACTTAACAAATTTCTCTCCATTCAAGCCCTTCACCTTATGACAACCCAGTCTATGTTTAGAAAGTTAAAATCCCCTACCAAAACCACCCTAATATTCTTAGAGATAACTGAAATTTCCTTACAAACTAGTTTCTCACTTTCCCTCTGTCTATTGGGGGTCTACAATGCAATCCCAATAAGGTGATCATCCCTTTCCTATTTCTCAGCTCCACCCAAATAAATTCCCTGGATGTAATTCCGGGAATATCCTCTCTCCGTACAGCTGTAATGCCATCCCTTATCAAAAACACCGCTCCCCCTCCTCTCTCGCCTCCCTTTCTATCTTTCCTGCAGCAATTGTATTCTGGAACACTAAGGTGCCAGTTCTGTCCATCCTTGAGCCACATATCTGTCATTGCTATGACTTCCTAGTCCTAACCATGCCCTGAGTTCATCCGTCTTCTCTGTTAGGCCCCTTGCATCGAAAAAAATACAGTATAATTTATTAGTTCTACCTTGTCCCTTCCTGCCCCGAATGTTTGACTCGCTTCTGTTCTCAACTGTACCAGCCTCAGATTGATCTCATTCCTCACGATCTCCCTGGGTCCCAACACTCACCTCACTCGTTTAAATCCTCCTGAACAGTTCTAGCAAATATCTTGGAGACCTGGCATCAACATGTCAGGGCAACAGCCTCATGCACCCCACTAGTGACACTAGTATCCAACATGTAACATCCGACACGTGACCCCAACCTTTCAGCATTGTCATGGCACAGCACTGGCCCTCGACATTGTCAGACTGCAAGGACAATTTGCACAGAAGAGGTATTCAGCTCATAGTCAAAATTAGGCTGGATCTAAGGCTGCTCAGTTGATGTCTTCGTGCTCACATACTTTTGCCTCCATGGTGTTTTGCCTTTTTGCAATTTGATCCCTCAATAAGACCTCAGATGTTCACAGTGTGTTGTGTTGTAATGCTGTTTAGCAAAAACACAAAGCCAAGCAGCTTTAGCAGCAACTAGAACATAGAAGAACATCAAACACTACAGAACAGTACAGGCCCTTCGGCCCTCGATGTTTCATTGCCCTGTGAAACCAATCTGAAGCCCGACACTATTCCATTATCAACCATTTGTTTATCCAATTACCATTTAAATGCTCGTAAAGTTGGCGAGTCTACAACTGTTGCACCCCGACTACACTCAGAGTAAAGAAGCTACCTCTGACATCTGTCCTATATCTATCATCTCTCAATTTGAAGCTTTGCTCCCTTGTGCTTGCCATCACCATCTGAGAGAAAAGACTCTCACTTTCCTCCTGTTCTAATCCTCTGATTACCCTTTCCAAAGCTTCCACATCCTTCCTATAATTTGGTGACCAGATCTGCACACAATACTCCAAGTGCGGCAGCACCAGAGTTTTGTATAGCTGCAACATGACCTCGTGGCTCCGAAACTCAATCCCTCTACCAATAAAAGCTAACATACCCTATGCCTTCTTAACATCCCTATCAACTGGGGAGCAACTTGCAGGGATCTCATATATATGGACACCGAGATCCCTCTGCTCATCTGCACTACCATTCGTCCAGTAGTCCGCATTCCTGTTACCTCTTCCAAAGTGAATCACCTCACAGTTTTTAAGCTCAATTTGTCACCTTTCAACCAAACTCTGCAGTTTATCTAGGTCCCTCTGCAACCTACATCTTTTGAATACTATCCACAACTGTACCGACCTTAGTTTCATCTGCAAATTTACTAACCCATCATTCTAAGCCCTGATTCAGTTCATTGATAAATATAACAAACAACAGTGGCCCCTTAAACAGATCCTTGTGGTAAAAACAATAACTGCAGATGCTGGAAAGCAAATACTGGATTAGTGGTGCTGGAAGAGCACAGCAGTTCAGGCAGCATCCAACGAGCAGCGAAATCGACGTTTCGGGCAAAAGCCCTCCTGAAACGTCGATTTCACTGCTCGTTGGATGCTGCCTGAACTGCTGTGCTCTTCCAGCACCACGAATCCAGTATATCCTTGTGGTACACCACTAGTAACTAAACTCCAGGATGAACATTCCCAATCACACACCACCCTCTGTCTTCTTTCAGCGAGCCAGTTTCTGACACAAACTACTAAGTTGCCTCAATCCCATGTCCCCATATTTTGTGCAGTATCCAACAATGGGGAACCTTATCAAACGTCTGACTGAAATCCGTACACAGGGGAACCTCGACTATCGGAATGAGATGGGCGAGCACTATTTCGAATATTGGTTAATCGATTAAATGCCTTTCCTCTGGGGCTCGGAGTTTCTAAAGTCTGCTCCTCGTTAAGGAGACTGCAGCAGCGCACAGCACATGATCCCTGCCTCCAACACTGTCCCTCTGCTCCCATCTGTCCCGGCCCTGTTCCCAAAAATGCGGCCCCTCCACCCCATCAAAAACCGCCCCCACCCCATACAACACAGTCCCCGCCCCAATCCAACACTGCCCTCTGCCCCAATCCAACACTATCCCCCGCTCCAATCCAACATGGCACCCTGCCCCCATCCAACATGGCACCCCCGCCCCCATCCAACACTGCCCCCTATCCCCATCCAACATGGCCCCCGCCCCCAACGAACACTGCCCCCGCCCCATTCCAACATTGCCACCCACCCCAATCCAACACTGCTCCCACCCCCATCCAACATTGCCCCCCATCCGGCCCAACACTGCCCCTGCCCACATCCAACAGGGTACCACGCCCCAATCCAACACGGCCTCCCCTTCCCATACAACACTCCCCCTGCCCCCATCCAACATGGTCCCTGCCACATTCAACACGGGCCCATGCCCCAATCCAAAACAGCTCCCTGTCCCCATCTAACATGGCCACCACGTTCATCTAATTTGACCCCTTGCTCCCATCCAACATGGTCCCCATCCAACACAGCCCCCTGCCCCGATACAACATTCACCCACCCATCCAACACGGCCCCCCCGCCCCCATCCAACACAGCACCCCACCTCATCAAACACGGCCCTCCCGCCCCCACTCAACACTGCCCCTGCCCACATCCATCACAGTTCCCCGCCACCATCCAACACTGCCCCCGCCCCCATCCAACACTGCCTCCGACCTCATCCAACACTGCCCCCGCCCCAATCCAACACTGGCCCCGCCATAATCCAACACAGCCCCGGCCTCCATCCAAGACTGCCCCTGCCCCAATCCGACACTGCCCACGCCCCCAGCCAACACTGCCCCCCACCCCAATCCAACACTGCTCCCCGCCCCATCCAACACTAGCCCCTCCCCATCCAATACTGCCCCCCACCCCCATCCAAGACCGCCCCCGCCCCCATCCAACAGTGCCCCCTGCCCCAATCCAACAATGCCCCTCCCTCAATACAACACTGACCCCGCCCCCATCCAACACTGACCCCCGCCCCCATCCAACACTGCCCCACGCCCCAATACAACATGGCACCCTGCCCCCATCCAACACTGCTCCAGCCCCTATCCAACACGGCCCTCCACCCCATCCAACTCTCCTCCCTACCCCAATCTAACACTGCCTCCCGCCACCATCCAGTACTGCCCCCCGCCCCAATCCAACACTGCCCCACGCCCCAATCCAACACTGCCCCCCGCCCGATCCAACAATGACCCGGCCCCATCCCATATTGCCCCCGCCCCCATCCAACACTGACCCCCAATCCATCACTGTCCCCCACCCCATCCAAGACCGTCCCCGCCCCAATCAAACACTGCCCACGCCCCCATCCAGCAGTGCCCCCTGCCCCAATCCAACACTGCCCCTACCCCAATACAACACTGACTCCACCCCTATCCAACACTGCCCCCCGCCCCCACACAACATGGTGCCCTGCCCCCATCCAACACTGCCCCTGCCCCCATCCAACACGGCCCTCCTCCCCCATCCAACTCTGCCCCCACCCCAATCCAACACTGCCCCGACTCATCCAACACGGCTCCTTGCCCCAATCCAACACTGCCCCATACCCCAATCCAACACTGTTCCCCCGCCCAATCCAACACTGACCCGTCCCCATCCACAGGGCCCCCGCCCAATCCAACACGGCCCCCCTCCCCAATCCAGCACTGCCCCGCCCCATCCAACACAGCCCCCACCCCCATCCAACATGGTCCCCCGCCCCATCCAACACAGCCCCATGGCCCAAACCAATACCGCTCCCCGCCCCCATCCAACACGGCCCCCCACATTCATCTAACATGGCCCCTTGCCCCCATCCAACATGGCCCCCATTCAACACAGCTCCATGCCCCATTCAACACATGCCTCCTCCCCATCCAACACAGCTCCCTGCCCCATCCAACACTGTCCCCTGTCCCGATCGAACACTCCCCCACCCATCCAACATGGCCCCACCGCCCCCATCCAACACGGCCTCCCGCCCACATCCAACAGTGCCCCCTGCCCCCATCTAACACGGTCCCCCCACTCATCCAACCCTGCCCCCACCCAAATCCAACACTGCCCCCGCCATAATCCAACACTGCCCCCGCCTCCATCCAAGACCGCCCGCCGCCCCAATCCAACACTGCCTCTGCCCCCATCCAACACTGCCCCCCACTCATCCAACCCTGCTCCCACCCCAATCTAATACTGCCCCCGCCATAATCCAACACTGCCCCCGCCTCCATCCAACACCGCCTGCCGCCCCAATCCAACACTGACCCCCACTCATCCAACCCTGCCCCCACCCCAATCCAACACTGCCCCCGCCATAATCCAACACTGCCCCCGCCTCCATCCAAGACCGCCCGCCGCCCCAATCCAACACTGCCCCTGCCCCCATCCAACACTGCCCCTGCACTCATCCAACCCTGCCCCCACCCCAATCCAACACTGCCCCCGCCATAATCCAACACTGCCCCCGCCTCCATCCAAGACCGGCCGCCGCCCCAATCCAACACTGCCCCTGCCCCCATCCAACACTGCCCCTGCCCCCATCCAACACGGCCCTCCACCCCATCCAACTCTGCCCCCACCCCAATCCAATACTGCTCCCCGCCCCCATCCAACACTGACCGCTGCCCCATCCCACATGGCCCCATGCCTCATCCAACACAGCCCCCCACCCCATCTAACACCGCACCCATCCCATCCAACATGGCCTCCCGCACCATCCAACACGGCCCCCATCGAACACCGCTCCCTCTCTTTCCAACACGGTCTCCTCGCCCCCAACCAATGCGGCCGCCTGCCCCCAACCAACATGGGCCCCCTCCCAATTCTACAACGCCCCTGCCCCATTCAATACTGCCCCCTGCACCCATTCAGCATGGCCCCCGACCCCCATCCAATGCAACCCCATCCAATGCGGTCCCCCACCCCCTTCCAACACAGCTCCCAAACCCCCATCCAACACGGCCGCCTGCCCCATTCAAATCCGCTCCCCAACCCCATCCAACAGAGCCCCCCACCCTCATCCAACACAGCCCCTCCCCATCCAACACTGCCTTTATCCAACACAGTTCCAACACCCATCCAGCATGGCCCCTTGCTCCCATCCAACATGGCCCCCATTCAACACAGCCTATGCCCCATCCAACACAGGACTCCGCCCCAATCCAACACTGCCCCCCGCCCTGATCCAACACTGCCCCCGCCCCATTTCAACACAGGCCTCTGCCCCATCTAACACAGCCCCCTGCCCCATCCAACATGGCCCCACACCCCATCCAACACAGCCGCCGCCCCATCTAACACCACCCCACCCCCATCCAACCCCGTCCCCCGCCCCATTTAGCACCGCCCTTGCCCCATCCAACAAGGCCCCACACCCCCATCCAACATTGCCCCATCCCACATCACCCCCCACCAAATCCAACACGACACCCTGCCCCCATGCAACACCGCCCCCTGCCCTATGCAACGCGCCCCACCCCATTCAACACCGCCTGCGCCCCATCGAAACACTCCCCCACCCATCCAACACGCCCCCCATCGTACATGCTCTCCGCCCCCATCCAACACACTCCTCCACCCATACAACACGGCACCGCCCCCATTCAACAAGCCCCCACAGCTTCCAACACCACCCCCGCCCCCATCCAACACAGCTTCACCCCATTCAACAGCGCCCCTGTTCCATCCAACTCTGCCGCCCGCCCCATCCAAATACGACAGCTACCCCCATCCAACACAGCCCCCCACCCTTCCAACACAGCCCTCGCCCATCAAAGACCACCCCTCCCCCATTCAACACGGCCTCGCGACCCCATCTAACACGGCCCTCACCCCATCAAACACCGCCCCACCCCATCCAAAACGTTCCCCCCTGCCCCAACCAACGCGGCTGCCTGTCCCCAACCAACATGGATCCCCTCTCAAATCAACACTACTCCCGCTCCATCAAATGCTGCCCCACCACCCCCCGATCACATCCAACATGGCTCCGCCTGCCCCATCCAACGTGGTCCCGCCACCATCCAACACAACCCCGTCCTATGCATTCCCCACCCCATCCAACAATGAGGCTCCTGTCCCTTTCAATAAAGCCCCCTGCACCCATCATGTATGCCCCCCCCGTCCCCATCCAATGCAACCCCATCCTATGCGGTCCCCCACCCCCTTCCAACACAGCTCCCCAACCCCCATCCAACATGGCCCCTTCCCCATCCATACCGCTCCCTGACCCCATCCAACACATCTAACACAGCCCCTCCCCATCCAACACCGTTCCCTACCCCAATCCAACACGGTCCCCACACCCATCCAACGTGGCCCCTTTCTCCAATCCAACATGGCCCCCATTCAACACGGACCCATCCCCCATCCTGCACACGCATCCGCCCCATCCAACACGGCCCCACGCCTCAACCAACATGGCCCCACGCCCCATCCAACACAGCCCCCTGCCCCATCCAACCCGGCCCCCTGCCAACAAGCAACACCGCTCCCTGCCCCATCCAACACGCCCCCACCCCATCCAACAAGCCCCCTCTCCATTCAACACCACCCCCGCCCCATCCAAAACACTCCCTCACCCAACCAACATGCCCCCGCCCCCATTCAATACAGCATCCCCCCATCCAACACAATCCCCCACCCACCCAACACGCCCCCGCCACCATCCAACAAGCCCTCGCCCAATCCAACACCGCCCCCGCCCCATCCAACACGGCCCCTGACCCCATCCAACACCAGCCCCGCCCCATCCAACACGGCCCCTGCCCCATTCAACACTGCAACCACCCCCATCGAACACCCCCGCCCCATTTAACACCGCCCCTGCCCCAGCCAACACTGCCGCTGCCCCATCTAACTCCGACACCTGCCCCCATTCAATGCCACCCCTGCCTCCATCCAACAATGCGGCCACCCCGCCCCCAACCAATGAGGCCCCCTGCCCAATCAACATGGTCCCCCCCAAACAACACTGTCACCGCCCCCAACCAATGTCACCCCACCACTCCCCTGCCCATATCCAACGCGCTTCCCTGCCCACATCCAACGCGGCCCCCCCACCACTAATACGGTCCCCACCCCATACAACACGGCCCCCCACTCAATCCAACACGGCCACCCAGCCCCATCCAACACAGCCCCCTGCCCAATCCAACATGGCCACCCAGCCCCATCCGACACAGCCTCCTGCCCCATCCAACACGGCCCCATGTTCCATCCAACACTGCCCCCACCCCATCCAACACCACCCCTGTCCTTCCAACACGGTTCCCTGCCCTCTTCCAACACAGCCCCCTGCCCCATCCAACAAGGCTCTCTCCCCATCAAACACCGCCCCGCCCTCATCCAACACGACGCCCACCCCATCCAACTCAGCCGCCGGCACATCCAAAACTACCCCCGACCTAACCAACACAGCCCCACTCCCCATCCAACACGGCCCTCGCCCCATTAAACACCACGCCGCCCCTATCCAATATTGACCCCCGCCCCCAACCAGCGCAGACCTCTGCCCCCAAACAACATGGGCCTCAACCCCATCCAACACCACCCCCGCCCCATCTAATGCCGCCCCACCACTCCCCCGCCAACATCCAACGTGGCCCCCCACCCCAATCAACATGGACCCCGCCTCATCCACCACGCCCCCCGCCCCATCCAACACCGCCTCCCATTCAACACGGTCCCCTGTCCCATCCAACACAGCTTCCTGGCACCCATCCAAGACAGCCCCACCCGCATCCAACGCGCACCCCACCCCATCCAATGCGCCCCCTCACCCATTCCAACATAGCCCCTGTCCCATCCAACACTGCCCCCATTCAACACGTTCCCCTGACCCATCCAACACAGCTTCCCCGCACCCATCCAAGACAGCCCCCACCTGCATCCAAAGTGGACCCCATCCCCATCCAATGTGGCCCCCCCACCCAATCCAACACAGCCCCCCAACACAATTCAACGTGGTCCCCCACCCAATCCAATGCGGCCCCCCATCCAATCCAACATGGCCCCCCACCCACTCCAACACAGCGCCTCGCACCATCCAACACCGCCCCCCCAGGTTACACAGCCTCCCGCCCCATCCAACACTGCCCCGCCCCATCCAACACCGCCCCCTTCCCCATCCAACACGGCCTTCGCCGCATTAAACACCACCCCGACCCTATCAAATATGGCACCCCCGCCCCAAACAACATGTGCCTCCACCCCATCCAATACCACTTCCTCCCCATCTAATGCTGCCCAACCACTCCCCCGCCAACATCCAATGCAACCCCCTACCCCATCAAACATGGATCTCACCCCATCCAACATGGCCCCCACCCCTATTCAACACCGCTGCCATTCAACACGGTCCCCTGCCCCATTCAACACAGCTTCCCCGCCCCCATCCAAGACGGCCCCCACCCGCATCCAACAAGGTCCCCCACCCCATCCAATGCGACCCCCCACCCAATCCAACACAGCCCCCACACACAATCCAACGCGGCCTCCCCACCTAATCCAATGCGACCCCCACCCAATCCAACGTGGCCTCCCACCCAAACCAACGCAGCCCCTCACCCCATCCAACACCGTCCCCCAGTAACACAGCCTCACGCCCCATCCAACACCGCCCCCAGCCTCCAACCAACAAGTACCCCCAGCCCATTCAACACCGCCTCTGCCCCATCCAATACCACCTTCGCCCCATCTAACACTGACCCCCCAACATCATCCCACACTGCCCACCCGTCCCCGTCTACACCGCCCTCCAAACACATCCCCGCCGCTGCTATCTTCTCCATCCCCATCCCAAACAATGCAGCTCCCACAACAACAACATCGCTCCCGCCCCATCCAACATGTTCCCCCGACCCTATCCAATATAGTCCCCCCACCCCAAACATCACAACCCCTCCACCTCATCCAACATGGTCCCTGCCCCCATCCAATGCAACCCCCCTCCCACTCCAACACGGTCGCCAGCCCAACCAACACGGCCCCCCCACCCCCATCCAACATGGACCCCGACCCCATCCAACACGGTCCCCAGCTCCTTCCAACACGCCCCTATCCAACGCAGCCACCCACCCCCATCCAACACCGCCCCCCCCCTTTCTACATGGCCCCTGAACCCATCAAACACAGCCCCCGACCCATCCAATATGGCTCTCACCGCATCAAACAACGCCCCAACCCCATCCAACGCGGCCCCCCCGCCCCCATCCAACTCAGCCCCCCGGCCATTCCAACACTGCCCCGCCCCATCCAACACAACCCCCACCCCATCAAACATGGCTCTCTTCGCATCAAACAATGCCCCACTCTACTCCAACACGGCCCCCCACCCAATCCAATGCGGCCCCCCACCCAATCCAACAAGGCCCCCCACCCAATCCAACGCAGACCCTCGCCGCATCCAACACCGCACCCCCAGTTAACACAACCTCCCGCCCAATCCAACACCGCCCCCGCCTCCAACCAACACGGCCCCCCCAGCCCATTCAACACCACCCCCTCCCCATCCAACACTACCTACGCCCCCATCCAACACTGGCCCCCCAACACCATCCAACACTGCCCACACGTCCCTGTCTACCCCACCCTTCCAACACAGCACCCCGATGTTGTCTTCCCCATTCGCGTCCCAAACAACCCAGCTCCCGCGCCATTAAACATTGCTCCCACACCATCTAACACGTTCCCCCCGACCCCATACAACAGGGCCCCACTGCCCCATCCAACATGGCCCCCCCACACCAAACAACACGGCCCCCACCCCATCCAACACGGGCCCCCGCCCCCATCTAATGCGCCCCCCCACCCACTCCAACATGGTCCCCATCCCAACCAATACTGCCCCTCACCCACATCCAATGCAGCCCCCCGACCCCATCCAACACGGTCTCCCGCCCCTTCTAACACGCCCCCATCCAACGCGGCCCCCACCACATCCAACACCGCCCCCCCTTTCTACATGGCCCCCTGCCCCCATTCAATACAGCCCCCTGCCCCCATCAAAAACCGCCACTGCCCCCATGCAGCATGACCCCCCGCCCCATCCAACACAGCCCCCGCCCCCTATTCAACACTGCCTTTCGTCCCGATCCAACACGGCCCCATGCCCCGATCCAACATGGCCCACCGACTCCATCCAATGCCGCCAATGGGCAGTTGGCCATATCACGAAATCTCATAAGAGTAGGCTTCAGTGAAGTCCGGGATGACCCCTTTCAGTCAAGGTATACAATAAGTCAAAGGCAGTATCCAACATTTGTCCAGCAGTTTAGATGTGGTCAGACAACTAGAAGGTCAACAACAGGCAAGAGTGAGGGAATTGCACCTGGTCAGTGCTGGAAGTGGGTCACGGTTTGCACTGTGGGTTCATATACAAACTGTCATGGGGACAGGTTCATGGAGATCAGTCTATCAAGAGAATGGAGTCTGGTCTATCTTGGGCTCCAGCCACTAAAAGTCAAGAGGGAGTGATCAGGCGCTTATGCTGCACAAAGCGACATGAGAATTAGATTGTGGGATTGGACGGCAGAAGGCTGTGATGCATAGGGAATTACAATACTGAAAGGGGACAACTTAATAGATAAGGTGGGGAGATGATAGACCATGGAAAGTGATCATGCATGGTGAGGGGAAAGTGGGAGGGGGTTATTGACTTAAACAACACCCTGGCTTCCAAAGGAAGACAGTGCACTACTAGACCTGTTACATTTTCTTCATATTCCTGCGGTTAGTGGGGAGAGGTTGATAAAGTTGACAGATGAAGACTTTGATTGACAGGTTAGGTGGGGACTTTGGTGAAATGCAAAGCTTACGCTATCACCTGGCAGGATGCAACTAAGATAAAGAAACTGTATCAGAGACTGACTACCCAGAGACCCTGCTCATCAGCCCTAACCATGAAATCCTAAGCACAGCTGTAACCTTGTATTCATATTGATTTTTCCCTATCCAGAAATGTTATTAGACACCATGGAACTGCTGGAACTTGAAAACACGCCATCTGGTTCGGTGTTAGGGCCACTACCACGGTGCCACCAGAGAGAATATGTCACCTCATTGCTGGACAGCTGCATTTGTGATGCCAACAGCGCAAGTTCAATTCCTGCACCAGCTGTTGTATACCTGAAGGTCCACCTTCTCAACGTCATCTTTTACTTCAAAAAGAAATTTCTTTATTCATAAAGAATATCTTTATATACATAGTCACAAACACAGTTCAGTTCTGTACTCTAGCTTATCAAGGAAACAAAAAAACGTTGGAACTTGACTCTATCCAACAAAAAAAAAACAAAGGCATCTCTTACTTGTAGAAATAAGAGATTAGTTGAAGGTAATTGAGGGCCCAATAACTGACAAATCCCCATTTAACTTCAGCAGAACGGTCTCAGTCTTTTCCTAGTGCACCTTGGCTGCAGCTGCCCCAAGCTTCTATACGTCCCTCAGTACATAGTCCCTCAGAACCTTCGAATGTGCCGGTCCAAAATATTTGGTTGAGGGCAACTCCTTGTTCTGGAAGACCGACAAGTTTTGGGCAGAGCAAACAACATCTTTCCCTGAGTTGGTGGTCTACCAGATGCAGTCAATGTTTGTCTCGATGTGCATCTTGGGGAACAGAACTCGGTGGCACGGTGGTGCAGTGATTAGCACTGCTGCCTCACAGTGCCAGTGACCTGGGTTCAATTTCTGTCTTGGGTGACTGCGGAGTTTGCATGTTCTCCTCATGTCTGCATGGGTTTCCTCTGGGTGGTTCTGATTTCCTCCCACAGTCCAAAGAAACGCAGGTTAGTTGCATGAGCTATGGGAAATGCAGGATTATAAGCACGGAGTGGGTCTGGGTGGGAAACACTTCGGAGGGTCGATGTAAACATAATGGGCCAAATGGTCTCTTTCTGCAGTGTAGGGATTCTATGATCTTTGACAAGTTGAGTGATGACCACAGATAAGTACCTAATGCAATTTATCATTAAATTTAACATTAAAAATTAGAGCTACACAAACCCTGTTAATTGAGCTAAACGTTGAACTGGGAGCTGAGCTGAACTGCATTGTTAAATAATTCATCAATCTTGGAGAGTTGGCACAGGAAGATTACCAGGAGGGTAGCAGAGCTGGAGAACTTCATTTAAATTAGTTCACAAATGGGAACATCATTGGTTGGGCTGGCATTATTGTCCATTCCCAGTTGCCTCGAGGGTAGGCAACTGTGGATGGACAAGCACACTGGTCAAGCGCATTGCTGTTGGTCTGGAGTCACATGTAAGCCAGACCAGGTCAAATGGCAAATTTCCTTACCTAAAGCACATTAGTGTATCAGACGGCTTTTCATAACAATGTTTTAATGGGGAAGACACCTTCCTTTCCACCTGAAATTGAATTCAATTCCCACCATCTGCCACGATAGGATTCAAACTCATGTCCCCAGAATTATTGACTCAATTTTTTCTGCCCTTGTCTGGTCCCTTCCCACTTCCATCTGTGATTCATCTGACGCCTTACTTTGGTTTTGGATGCTGCCAGGTTTATAGTGTTGTCAATCACAGGGACCCTGTTTCCAATACTCCAACTTCCATGACAGAATAATCATCTCAATCCTTGTGCTCCTCATGTTGTGGCTCAGACTGGGAACACTTCACAGTTACCATCTTCATATCCGGCAGTTTGACCTAAGGATGGACTGGGCAAGGAATGGGAATTTTAATCAGTCACTAGGTTAGCCTGGAAGTATCTGCTGCACATTATATTCCATCTGCTAATTCCTTCCTCACTCAGTGAAGTTGTCCATATCTGTTTACAGCCTCTTTGGTTGTCCCCACAGTTTTCTCTCCCACCCACTGTAGGTCTCTTCAGTGAACCTGGAAACATTAAATTTGTTCCCTTCAGCTACTCACTGCTATTAATTGTAAGTGCCTGTGTCTTTAGCAGTGACTTTTCAGGCAGCCCCACCTTTTTTTTATTTCAAAAATATACTTTATTCATAAAATAATTTGATGGTGTGTACAGTTGGTCATGCCATGCATACGTAAGCATTTACACACAGAAATCAGAATTTATCACTTACATACACAGGTCTGTACGTTTATCAATCATATGCCCATATATTTAGCTGAGGCGTCAGCAGAGCCCAAATGACTGGGTGGGTCCCCATTCTTCTTCAGGCAGGCAGATATTACACTGTGGTCTTTCCCCACCGCGCCTTGGCGGCAGCTGCCCCAAGCTTCAGCGCATCCCTCAACACGTAGTCCTGGACCTTGGAATGTGCCAGTCTGCAACACTCAGTCGGGTTCAGCTCCTTCAGCTGGAAGATCAACAGGTTTCGGACTGCCCAGAGAGCGTCCTTCACCGAGTTGATGATCCTCCAGGCACAGTTGATGCTCGTCTCAGTGTGCGTCTCGAGGAACAGACCGTAGAGCACGGAGTCCCACGTCACAGCGCTGCTCGGGATGAACCTCAACAAACACCACTGCATTCCTCTCCAGACTTCTTGTGCTGAGGTACATCCTAGAAGGAGGTGTGTGACAGTCTCATCCTCCCCGCAGCCGCTTCGAGGGCAGCGTGCGGTGCGGCTGAGAGTCCGGGCGAGCATAAAGGATCTCTTAGGCAGCGCCCTTCTCACCACCAGCCAAGCCATGTCTTGGTGCTTGTTGGAATGTTCTGGCGATGAGGCATTCTGCCAAATGGCTTTGACAGTCTGTTCAGGGAGCCACTCGATAGGATCCGCCCTCTCCTCTTCACGAAGGGTCTCATGGACACTGCGTGCTGACCACTTCCTGATGGACTTGTGGTTAAAGATGTTTTTCTTCATAAACTTCTCCACGAAGGAGAGGTGATACGGAATGGTCCAACTACTCAGAGTGTTCCGCGGCAGCGAGGCCAGGCCCATCCTTCACAACACCGGGGACAGGCAGAATCTCAGTATGTAGTGACACTTGGTGTTTGTGTACCGGGGATCCACACACAGCTTGATGCAGCCACACACAAAGGTGGCCATCAGGGTGAGGATGGCATTGGGTGTATTTTCTCCGCCGTTGCCCAGATCTTTGTACAGCGAGTCCCTTCGGACTCGGACCATCTTTGACTTCCATATAAATTGGAAGATTGTCCGGGTGACTGCAGTGGCACAGGTTCTGGGAATAGGCCAGACCTGGGCCACGAAGAACAGCAATGACAGTGCCTCACACCTGATGACCAGGTTTTTTCCCGCGATGGAGAGGGACTGGTTTCTTCCTCACTTTGCTGATACGCTCCTCCCAAGACTTGGCGCACGCTCCAGCACCCCTGAACCAAATACCCAGCACCTTCAGGTGGTCAGTCCTGACGGTGAAGGAGATTGAGGATTGGTCGGCCCAGTTGCCGAAGAGCATGGCCTCGTTCTTGCCTCGGTTTACCTTGGCTCCTGAGGCCTGTTCGACCTGGTCACATATTCACATGAGTGTGCGCACAGAGAGAGTATCCGAGCATAAAATGGCGACATCATCCATGTACAGGGAGGCCTTCACCTGCAGGCTTCCTTCTGCCAGGAATAGTCACCCCTCTCGGGCTTGCATCCTTCCTGATGGACTCGGCAAATGGCTCTATGCAGCACACAAACTAGGCAGGAGAGGGAGGGCAGCCCTGCCTGGCTCCAGATCTAACTGGGAAGCGAGCTGATTCCCACCCATGCATCCCCAATTCGTACTAGCTCACCAAGCTGGAAATGACATTGTTTACTACCCACCAGCTAGTCCTCCACCCTCCAGGGCACAGCAAACACCGTTACATTCATGATACAATCTCTCTTAACATTGCAATGGTGTCACATACCCATAGAAAACGACAAACAGAGATGAGGGAGGGAGCAGAGAAGTGAGAGGCAAAGAGAGTGAGAAGAGAGAGACAGTAGAGTAGAGACAGACACACTGTCTATGCCTATGAGAGAGAGAGAGCTGTGAGGGCTCACTAGGCTGAACACATCCCTAAATGATGAACCAAAATTCAGAGACTGATCTATAGTCATATGACACTGTGGGGATGGCATTTCAAACCCATGGCCAAAGGAACAATGATGGGAACAATGTCGAGGTGAGTTCTTCCTCTGTACCTAACACCATTTTGTCCCTGTCCTGGGAGTGTTTGATGAGGATGGAGTGGAGGGTGATCTATTCTTATCAATCCCAGGATTGTTCCTGCCCTGGATGTATACAGTTGGCATTACATGTGGCATTACAGAGGCAACATTTCTCTTTGTATAGCTTCTGCTGTCATTGCCCTGTCAATTTTGGTGGGAGATGGATAAAATGGAGATGTCTGAGTCCTTGAAGTGTGAGCTGAAATGGGTTGCTGGAAAGCGCAGCAGGTCAGGCAGCATCCAAGGAACAGGAGAATTGACGTTTCGGGCATAAGCACTTCTTCAGGAATGAGGGAAGTGTGTCCAGCAGGCTAATATAAAAGGTAGGGAGGAGGGACTTGGGGGAGGGGCGTTGGAAATGCGATAGGTGGAGGGAGGTCAAGGTGAGGGTGATAGGTCAGAGTGGGGTGGGGTCGGAGAGGTCATGAAGAAGATTGCAGGTTGGAAAGGCGGTGCTAAATTCGAGGGATTTGACTGAGACAAGGTGGGGGGGAGGGGAAATAAGGAAACTGGAGACATCTGAGTTCATCCCTTGTGGTTGGAGGGTTCCTAGGCGGAAGATAAGGTGCTCTTCCTCCAACCGTCGTGTTGCCATGGTCTGGCGATGGAGGAATCCAAGGACCTGCATGTCCTTGGTGGAGTGGGAGGGGGAGTTGAATTGTTGAGCCACAGGGTGGTTGGGTTGGTTGGTCCGGGTGTCCCAGTGGTGTTATCTGAAACGTTCCACAAGTAGGCGGCTTGTCTCCCCAATATAGAGGAGGCCACATCGGGTGCAGCGGATGCAATACAGGATGTGTGTGGAGGTGCAGGTGAATTTGTGGCGGATATGGAAGTGTCCTTTGGGGTCTTGGAGGGAAGTAAGGGGGGAGGTGTGGACGCAAGTTTTGCATTTCTTTCGGTTGCAGGGGAAGGTGCTGGGAATGGAGGTTGGGTTGGTGGGGGGGTGTGGACCTGATGAGGGAGTCACGGAGAGAGTGGTCTTTTCGGAACGCTGATAGGGGAGGGGAGGGAAATATATGCCTGGTGGTGGGGTCCGTTTGGAGGTGGCGGAAATGACGGCTGATGATACGCTGTACATGATGGTAGGTAAGGACCAGTGGGGATCTGTCCTGGTGGTGTTTGGAGGGGCGGGACTCAAGAGCCGAGGAGCGGGGAGCGGGAAGTGGAAGAGATGCGGTGGAGGGCATCATTGACCACGTCAGGTGGGAAATTGCGGTCCTTGAAGAAGGAGGCCACATGGGTTGTACGGTTTTGGAACTGGTCCTCCTGGGAGCAGATGCGGCGGAGATGAAGGAATTGGGAATATGGGATGGCGTTTTTACAGGGGGCAGTGTGGGAGGAGGTGTAGTCCAGGTAGCTGTGGGAGTCGGTCGGTTTATAGTAAATGTCCGTGTTGATTTGGTCGCCTGAAATAGAAATGGAAAGGTCTAGAAAGGTGAGGGCGGAGTCTGAGACAGTACAGGTATATTTGAGGTCGGGGTGGAAGGTGTTGGTAAAGTGGATGAACTGTTGAACCACCTCGTGGGAGCACGAGACAGCGCCGATACAGTCATCGATGTAGTGGAGGAAAAGGTGGGGGGTGGTGCCAGTGTAGCTGCGGAAGATGGACTGTTCCACATATCCTACGAAGAGGCAGGCATAGCTGGGGCCCATGCGGGTACCCATGGCTACTCCTTTGGTTTGGAGGAAGTGGGAGGATTGGAAAGAGAAGTTGTTTACGGTGAGGACCAGTTCAGTCAGTCGAAGGAGGCCGTCAGTGGAAGGGTACTGGTTGGTACAGCGAGAAAGGAAGAAGAGGAGGGCTTTGAGTCCTTCGTGAAGGGGAAGTATGAAGTATGAAGCAAGCTCCATTAAACAATCCCTGGATGTTAGACTAACACGGGACATTCACACACAGAGGTCAGCTTCCGTCATTCTGTACAGAAACCACCCTGAACCCCTCGATTGGATTCCATTGTGAAACTCACTCCCGCATATCTGGTATTCTTTATACAAAACACCCCGAGACCCTCAATTCAATGTGGACATTATTGCAGTTTTCTGATTTCTGTTCATTAAACAGCCATAATCAAACTCACTCAGTCCCATTTAGTTCCCATTTCTAAAAGGAGATTCTACCTCATTTGTTTTCTTTTTGACTGTTTTCATTTCTATCTGTATCTAAATGATATTCAGTGTCACTATTTCTGGGGTTAGTGTCTATAGTTGAAACATCAGACATCGCAGCTTTCAGCATTACACTGTCCAGTGTCACAGTCAGACCTCACAGTATCTAGTGATAGTGTCCAGAGTGACAGTGTTGTAACCGGCCTGAGAGTGTCAAGCGTTGGAGTGTCCGGACTGACAGTGCCATACAGGGAGTGACAATGTCCAGAATTATTGTGACCGGAGATACGGTGTCCGGAGTGACAGTATCACAAAGAAAGTGACAGTGTCCAGAGTTGTTGTGCCGGAGGTACAGTGTCCGGACTGACAGTTTCACAGAGGAAGTGACAATGTCCAGAGTTATTGTGCCCAGAGGTAAGGTGCCCGGAGTGACAGTGTCATACAGGGAGTGACAGTGTCCAGAGTAATTGAGCCCGGAGGTATGGTGTTCGGACTGACAGTGTCACACAGGGAGTGACAGTGTCCAGAGTTATTATGCCTTGAGGTACTGTGTCTGGCGAGACAGTGACATACAGGGAGTGACAATGTCCAGAATTATTGTGCCCGGAGGTAAGGTGTCAGGAGTGACAATGTCCAGAGTTATTTTGCCCGGAGGTACGGTGTCCGGACACACAGTGTCATACAAGGAGTGACAATGTCCAGAGTTATTGTGCCCAGAGGTAGGGTGCCCGGAGTGACAGTGTCATACAGGGAGTGACAGTGTCCAGAGTTATTGTGCCAGAGGTACGGTTTCCAGAGCGCCAATGTTCCGAGTAATTGTGCTGGAGGTACGGTTTCCGGAGTGACAATGTCCAGAGTTGTTGTGCCTGGAGGTACGGTGTTCTGAGCGCCAATGTTCCAAGTTATATTGCCCGGATATACGGTGTCCGGAGTGACAGTGTCATTGAAGGGAGTGACAATGTTCAGAGTTATTGTGCCCGGAAGTAAGGTGTCCAGAGTGACAAAGTCCAGAGTTATTGTGCCCGGAGGTAAGGTGTCAGGAGTGACAATGTCCAGAGTTATTGTGCCCGGATGTACGGTGTCCAGAGTGACAATGTCCAGAGTTATTGTGCCCGGAGGTAAGGTGTCCAGCCTGACAGTGTCATACAGGGAGTGACAGTGTCCAGAGTTATTGTGCCTGTAGGTAAGGTGCCCGGAGTACAGAGACATACAGGGAGAGACAGTGTCCAGAGTTATTGTGCCTGGAGGCATGGTGTCCGGCCTGACAGTGTCATACAGGGAGTGACAGTGTGCAGAGTTATTGTGCCTGGAAGTAAGGTGTCCGGACTAACATTGTCATACAGGGAGTGACAATGTCCAGAGTTATTGTGCCCGGAGGTAAGATGCCCGGAGTGACAGTGTCATACAGGGAGTGACAACATCCAGAGTTATTGTGCCCGGAGGTACGGTTTCCGGAGTGACAATGTCCAGAGTTATTGTGCCTGAGGTACAGTGTCCAGAGCACCAATGTTCCGAGTTATTGTGCCGGATGTACGGTGTCCGGAGTGCCAATGCTCCGAGTTATTGTGCCTGGAGGTACTGTGTCCGGAGCAGCAATGTTCCAAGATATTGTGCCCGGATGTACGGTGTCCGGAGAGCCAATGTTGCGAGTTATTGTGCCTGAAGGTACGGTGTCCGGAGTGACAGTGCCATTGAAGGGAGTGACAATGTTCAGAGTTATTGTGCCCGGAGGTACGGTGTCCAGAGTGACAACGTCCAGTGTTATTGTGCCTGGACGTAAGGTGTCAGGAGTGACAATGTCCAGAGTTATTGTGCCTGGAGGTACGGTGACAGGACTGACAATCTCCAGAGTTATTTTGCCCGGAGGTACGGTGTCCAGAGTGACAATATCCAGAGTTATTGTGCCCGGGGTTACGGTGTCCAGACCGACAGTGTGATACCAGTGGTGACAATGTGCAGAGTTATTGTGTCCAGAGTGACAGAGTCATGCAGGGAGTCACAGTGTCCAGAGTTATTGTGCCTGGAGGTACGGTGTCCGGAGTGACAGTATCATACAGGGAGTGACAATGTCCAAAGTTATTGTGCCTGGAGGTACCGTGTCCAGAGTCCAATGCTTCGGGTTATTTCGCCCGGAGGTAAGGTTTCCGGAGTGACAATATCATTGAAGGGAGTGACAATGTTCAGAGTTATTGTGCCCGGAGGTACGGTGTCCAGAGTGACAATGCCCAGACTTATTATGCCCGGAGGTACGGTGTCAGGAGTGAAAATGTTCAGAGTTATTGTGCCCGGAGGTACGGTGTCCAGAGTGACAATGCCCAGACTTATTGTGCCCGGAGGTACGGAGTCAGGAGTGAAAATGTCCAGAGTTATTGTGCCCGGATGTACGGTGACCGGACTGAAAATGTCCAGAGTTATTTTGCCCGTAGGTACTGTGTCCAGAGTGCCAATGTTCCATGTTATTGTGATTGGAGTATGGTGTCCGGAGTGAGAGTGCCATTGAAGGGAGTGACAATGTCCAGAGTTATTGTGCCTGGAGGTAAGATGCCCGGAGTGACAGTGTCATACAGGGAGTGGCAATGTCCAGAGTTATTGTGCCCGGAGGTAAGGTGTCAGGAGCGACAATGTCCAGAGTTATAGTGCCTGGAGGTACGGTGTCAGGAGTGACAATGTCCAAAGTTATTTTGCCCGGAGGTACGGTGTCCAATGTGACAATATCCAGAGTTATTGTGCCCGGAGGTAAGGTGTCCGGAGTGACAGTGTCATACAGGTAGTGACAGTGTCCAGAGTTATTGTGCCCGGAGGTAAGGTGCCCGGAGTGACAGTGTCCAGAGTTATTGTGCCCGGAGGTAAGGTTTCAGGAGTGACAATGTCCAAAGTTATTTTGCCCGGAGGTACGGTGTCCAATGTGACAATATCCAGAGTTATTGTGCCCGGAGGTAAAGTGTCCGGCCTGACAGTGTCATACAGGGAGTGACAGTGTCCAGAGTTATTGTACCTGGAGGTAAGATGCCCGGATTGGCAGTGTCATACAGGGAGTGACAGTGTCCAGAGTTATTGTTCCTGGAGGTAAGATGCCCGGAGTGACAGTGTCATACAGGGAGTGACAGTGTTCAGAATTTTTGTGCCAGAGGTACGGTGTCCAGAGCACCAATGTTCCGGGTTATTGTGACCGGATGTACGGTGTCCGGAGTGCTAATGTTCCGAGTTATTGTGCTGGAGGTATGGGTTCCGGAGTGACAATGTCCAGTGTTGTTGTGCCTGGAGGTACGGTGTCCTGAGCGACAATGTTCCGAGTTATTGTGCCTGGAGGTACGGTGTCCGGAGTGACAGTGTCATTGAAGGGAGTGAAAATGTTCCGAGTTATTGTGCCCGGAGGTACGGTGTCCAGAGTGACAATGTCCAGAGTTATTGTGCCCGGAGGTAAGGTTTCAGGAGTGACAATGTCCAAAGTTATTTTGCCCGGAGGTAAGGTGTCCGGACCGACAGTGTCATACAAGTGGTGACAATGTCCAGAGTAATTGTGCCTGGAGGTACGGTGTCCAGAGTGCCAATGTTCCAAGTTATTGTGCCTGAGGTACGATGTCCAGAGCGCCAATGTTCCGAGTTATTGTGCCTGATGTACGGTGTCCGGAGTGCCAATGTTCCGAATTATTGTGCCTGGAGGTATGTTGTCCGGAGTGACAGTGTCATTGAAGGGAGTGTCAATGTTCAGAGTCATTGTGCCCGGACGTACGGTGTCCAGAGTGACAATGCCCAGACTTATTGTGCCCGGAGGTACGGTGTCAGGAGTGAAAATGTCCAGAGTTATTGTGCCCGGATGTACGGTGACCGGACTGACAATGTCCAGAGTTATTTTGCCCGGAGGTACGGTGTCCAGAGTTACAATGTCCAGAGTTATTGTGCCCGGAGGTAAGGTGACCAGAGTGACAATGTCCAGAGTTATTGTGCCTGGAGTTACGGTGTCCGGAGTGACAGTATCATACAGGGAGTGACAATGTCCAAAGTTATTGTGCCTGGAGTTACGGTGTCCAGAGTGCCAATGTTTCGGGTTATTTTGCCCGAAGGAAAGGTGTCAAGAGTGACAATGTCCAGAGTTATTGTGCCTGGAGGTACGGTGTCGGTAGTGACAGTGTCATTGAAGGGTGTGGCAATTTTCAGAGTTATTGTGCCCGGAGGTACGGTCTCCAGAGTGACAATGTACAGAGTTATTGTGCCTGGAGGTACGGTGTCCAGAATGCCAATGTTTCGGATTATTGCACCCGGTGGTATCATTTCCGGAGTGACAATGTCCAGAGTTATTTTGCCCGGAGGTCCGGTGTCCAGAGTTACAATGTCCAGAGTTATTGTGCCCGGATGTAAGGTGACCAGAGTGACAATGTCCAGAATTATTGTGCCTGGAGTTACGGTGTCCGGAGTGACAGTATCATATAGGGAGTGACAATGTCCAAAGTTATTGTGCCTGGAGGTACGGTGTCCAGAGTGCCAATGTTTCGGGTTATTTTGCCCGAAGGAAAGGTGTCAAGAGTGACAATGTCCAGAGTTATTGTGCCTGGAGGTACGGTGTCCGTAGTGACAGTGTCATTGAAGGGTGTGGCAATTTTCAGAGTTATTGTGCCCAGAGGTACGGTCTCCAGAGTGACAATGTACAGAGTTATTGTGCCTGGAGGTACGGTGTCCAGAATGCCAATGTTTCGGATTATTGCACCCGGTGGTATCATTTCCGGAGTGACAATGTTCAGAGTTATTGTGCCTGGAGGTACGGTGTCCGGAGCGCCAATGTTCCGAGTTATTGTGCCTGGAGGTACTGTGTCCGGAGTGACCGTGTCATACAGGGAATGACAATGCCCAGAGTTATTGTGCCCAAAGATACACTGTCCGGAGTGCCAATGTTCCAAGTTATTGTGCCTGAGGTACGGTGTCCAGAGCGCCAATGTTCCGAGTTATTGTGCCGGATGCACGGTGTCCGGAGTGCCAATGTTCCGAGTTATTGTGCCTGGAGGTACGGTGTCCAGAGCGCCAATGTTCCAAGTTATTGTGCCCGGATGTATGTTGTCCGGACTGCCAAAGTTCCGAGTCATTGTGCCTGGAGGTACGGTGTCCAGAGTGACAGTGTCATTGAAGGGAGAGACAATGTTGAGAGTTATTGTGCCCGGAGGTACGGTGTCCAGAGTGACAATGTTGAGAGTGATTGTGCCCGGAGTTACGGTGTCCAGCGTGACAATATCCAGTGTTATTGTGCCCGGAGGTACGGTGCCTGGACCGACAATGTCATACAAGGGGTGACAATGTCCAGAGTTATTGTGCCTGGAGGTAAGGTGCCCGGAGTGACAGAGTCATACAGGGAGTGGCAATGTCCACAGTTATTGTGCCTGGAGGCATGGTGTCCGGCCTGACAGTGTCATACAGGGAGTGACAGTGTCCAGAGTTATTGTGCCTGGAGGTAAGATGCCCGGAGTGACAGTGTCATACAGGGAGTGACAGTGTCCAGATTTATTGTGCCTGGAGGTAAGATGCCCGGAGTGACAGTGTCATACAGGGAGTGACAGTGTTCAGAGTTTTTGTGCCAGAGGTACGGTGTGCAGAGCGCCAATGTTCTGAGTTATTGTGACCAGATGTGCGGTGTCCGGAATGCCAATGTTCCGAGTTATTGTGCTGGAGGTACAGTTTCCGGAGTGACAATGTCCAGAGTTGTTGTGCCTGGAGGTACGATGTCCTGAGCGCCAATTTTCCGAGTTATTGTGCCTGGAGGGACGGTGTCCGGAGAGACAGTATCATTGTTGGGAGCGAAAATGTTCAGAGTTATTGTGCCCGGAGGTACGGAGTCCAGAGTGACAATGTCCAGAGTTAATGTGCCCGGAGGTAAGGTTTCAGGAGTGACAATGTCCAAAGTTATTTTGCCCGGAGGTACGGTGTCCAATGTGACAATATCCAGAGTTATTGTGCCCGGAGGTAAGGCGTCCGGACCGACAGTGTCATACAAGTGGTGACAATGTCCAGAGTTATTGTGCTCGGAGGTAAGGTGTCCGGACCGACAGTGTCATACAAGTGGTGACAATGTCCAGAGTTATTGTGCCCGGAGGTAAGGTGCCCGGAGTGACAGTGTCATACAGGTAGTGACAGTGTCCAGAGTTATTGTGCCTGGAGGTACGGTGTCTGGAGTGACAGTATCATACCGGGAGTGACAATGTCCAGAGTTATTGTGCCTGGAGGTACGGTGTCCAGAATGCCAATGTTCCAAGTCATTGTGCCTGAGGTACGGTGTCCAGAGCACCAACGTTCCGAGTTATTGTGCCGGATGTACGGTGTCCGGAGCGCCAATGTTCCAAGTTATTGTGCCTGGAGGTACTGTGTCCGGAGTGACAGTATCATACCGGGAGTGACAATGTCCAGAGTTATTGTGCCTGGAGGTACGGTGTCCAGAATGCCAATGTTCAAAGTTATTGTGCCTGAGGTATGGTGTCCAGAGCACCAATGTTCCAAGTTATTGTGCCCGGATGTACGGTGTCCGGAGTGCTAATGTTCCGAATTATTGTGCCTGGAGGTATGGTGTCCGGAGTGACAGTGTCATTGAAGGGAGTGTCAATGTTCAGAGTTATTGTGCTCGGACGTACGGTGTCCAGAGTGACAATGTCCAGACTTATTGTGCCCGGATGTACGGTGACCGGACTGACAATGTCCAGAGTTATTTTGCCCGGAGGTATGGTGTCCAGAGTGACAATGTCCAGAGTTATTGTGCCCGGAGGTCAGGTGACCAGAGTGACAATGTCCAGATTTATTGTGCCCGGAGGAAAGGTGTCAAGAGTGACAATGTCCAGAGTTATTGTGCCGGGAGTTATGGTGCCTGGACCGTCAGTGTCATACAAGGGGTGACAATGTCCAGAATTATTGTGCCTGGAGGTAAGATGCCCGGAGTGACAGTGTCATACAGGGAGTGACAGTGTTCTGAGTTATTGTGCCAGAGGTACGGTGTCCAGAGCGCCAATGTTCCGAGTTATTGTGCCCGGATGTACGGTGTAATGAGCGCCAATGTTCCGAGTTATTCTGCCCGGATGTACGGTGTCCGGAGTGCCACTGTTCCATGTTATTGTGATTGGAGTACGGTGTCCGGAGTGCCAGTGTCATTGAAGGGAGTGACAATGTTCCGAGTTATTGTGCCCGGAGGTACGGTGTCCAGAGTGACAATTGCCAGAGTTATTTTGCCCGGAGGTAGGGAGTCCAGAGTGACAATGTCCAGAGTTATTGTGCCCGGAGGTAAGGTGTCAAGAGTGACAATGTCCAGAGTTATTGTGCCCGGAAAAACGTTGCCTGGACTGACAGTGTCATACAAGGGTTGACAATGTCCAGAGTTAATGTGCCCGGAGGTAAAGTGCCCGGAGTGACAGAGTCATACTGGGAGTGACAGTGTCCACAGTTATTGTGCCTGGAGGTAAGGTATCCGGGGTGACAGTGTCATACAGGGAGTGACAGTGTTCAGAGTTATTGTGCAAGAGGTACGGTGTCCAGAGCGCCAATGTTCCGAGTTATTGTGCCCGGATGTACGGTGTACAGAGTGCTAATGTTCTGAGTTATTGTGCAGGAGGTTTGGTTTCCGGAGTGACAATGTCCAGAGTTGTTGTGCCTGGAGTTACGGTTTCCTGAGCGCCAATATTCCGAGTTATTGTGCCGGATGTACGGTGTCCGGAGTACAAATGTTCCGATTTATTGTGATTGGAGGTAAGGTGTCCGGAGTGACGGTGTCATTGAAGGGAGTGACAATGTTCAGAGTTATTGTGCCCGGAGGTACGGTGTCCAGAGTGACAATGTCCAGAGTTTTTGTGCCCGGAGGTAAGGTGCCCGGAGTAACAGAGTCATACAGGGAGTGACAGTGCCCACAGTTATTGAGCCTGGAGGCACGGTGTCCGGCCTGACAGTGTCATACAGGGAGTGACAATGTCCAGAGCTATTGTGCCCGGATGTACGGTGCCCGGACTGACAGTGTACAGAGTTAATGTGCCCGGAGGTAAGGTGTCCAGAGTGACAATGTCCAGAGTTATTGTACCCGGATGTAAGGTGTCAGGAGTGAAAATGTCCAGAATTATAGTGCCCGGATGTACGGTGTCCGGAGTGACAATGTCCAGACATATTGTGCCCGGAGGTAAGGTGTCAGGAGTGAAAATGTTCAGAGTTATTGTACCCGGATGTAAGGTGTCAGGAGTGAAAATGTCCAGAATTATTGTGCACGGATATACGGTGTCTGGACTGACAATGTCCAGAGTTATTGTGCCCGGTGGTAAGGTGCCTGGAGTGACAGTGTCATACAGGGAGTGACAGTGTCCAGAGGTATTGTGCCTGGAGGCATGGTGTCCAGCCTGACAGTGTCACACAGGGAGTGACAGTGTCCAGAGTTATTGTGCCTGGAGGTAAAGTGTCCGGAGTGACAGTGTCATACAGGGAGTGACAGTGTCCAGTGTTATTGTGCCCGGTGGTACGGTGTCCGGCCTGACAGTGTCATACAGGGAGTGACAATGTCCAGAGTTATTGTGCCTGAGGTACGGTGTCCAGAGCGCCAATGTTCCGAGTTATTGTGCCGGATGTACGGTGTCTGGAGTGCCGATGTTCTGGGTTGTTGTGCCTGGAGGGACGGTGTCCGGAGTGACGGTGTCATTGAAGGGTGTGGCAATGTTCAGAGTTATTGTGCCCGTAGGTAAGGTGTCAGGAGTGACAATGTCCAGAGTTATTTTGCCCGGAGGTACGGTGTCCAGAGTGACAATATCCAGAGTTATTGTGCCCGGAGGTAAGGTGCCAGGATTGACAGTGTCATACTGGTAGTGACAGTGTCCAGACTTATTGTGCCCGGATGTACGGTGACCGGACTGACAATATCCAGAGTTATTTTGCCCGGAGGTATGGTGTCCAGAGTGACAATGTCCAGAGTTATTGTGCCCGGAGGTAAGGTGACCAGAGTGACAATGTCCAGATTTATTGTGCCCGGAGGAAAGGTGTCAAGAGTGACAATGTCCAGAGTTATTGTGCCGGGAGTTATGGTGCCTGGACCGTCAGTGTCATACAAGGGGTGACAATGTCCAGAATTATTGTGCCTGGAGGTAAGATGCCTGGAGTGACAGTGTCATACAGGGAGTGACAGTGTTCTGAGTTATTGTGCCAGAGGTACGGTGTCCAGAGCGCCAATGTTCCGAGTTATTGTGCCCGGATGTACGGTGTAATGAGCGCCAATGTTCCGAGTTATTGTGCCCGGATGTACGGTGTCCGGAGTGCCACTGTTCCATGTTATTGTGATTGGAGTACGGTGTCCGGAGTGCCAGTGTCATTGAAGGGAGTGACAATGTTCCGAGTTATTGTGCCCGGAGGTACGGTGTCCAGAGTGACAATTACCAGAGTTATTTTTCCCGGAGGTAGGGAGTCCAGAGTGACAATGTCCAGAGTTATTGTGCCCGGAGGTAAGGTGTCAAGAGTGACAATGTCCAGAGTTATTGTGCCCGGAAAAACGTTGCCTGGACTGACAGTGTCATACAAGGGTTGACAATGTCCAGAGTTAATGTGCCCGGAGGTAAAGTGCCCGGAGTGACAGAGTCATACTGGGAGTGACAGTGTCCACAGTTATTGTGCCTGGAGGTAAGGTATCCGGGGTGACAGTGTCATACAGGGAGTGACAGTGTTCAGAGTTATTGTGCAAGAGGTACGGTGTCCAGAGCGCCAATGTTCCGAGTTATTGTGCCCGGATGTACGGTGTACAGAGTGCTAATGTTCTGAGTTATTGTGCAGGAGGTTTGGTTTCCGGAGTGACAATGTCCAGAGTTGTTGTGCCTGGAGTTACGGTTTCCTGAGCGCCAATATTCCGAGTTATTGTGCCGGATGTACGGTGTCCGGAGTACAAATGTTCCGATTTATTGTGATTGGAGGTAAGGTGTCCGGAGTGACGGTGTCATTGAAGGGAGTGACAATGTTCAGAGTTATTGTGCCCGGAGGTACGGTGTCCAGAGTGACAATGTCCAGAGTTTTTGTGCCTGGAGGTAAGGTGTCAAGAGTGACAATGTCCAGAGTTATTGTGCCCGGTGGTAAGGTGCCTGGAGTGACAGTGTCATACAGGGAGTGACAGTGTCCAGAGGTATTGTGCCTGGAGGCATGGTGTCCAGCCTGACAGTGTCACACAGGGAGTGACAGTGTCCAGAGTTATTGTGCCTGGAGGTAAAGTGTCCGGAGTGACAGTGTCATACAGGGAGTGACAGTGTCCAGTGTTATTGTGCCCGGTGGTACGGTGTCCGGCCTGACAGTGTCATACAGGGAGTGACAATGTCCAGCGTTATTGTGCCTGAGGTACGGTGTCCAGAGCGCCAATGTTCCGAGTTATTGTGCCGGATGTACGGTGTCTGGAGTGCCGATGTTCTGGGTTGTTGTGCCTGGAGGGACAGTGTCCGGAGTGACGGTGTCATTGAAGGGTGTGGCAATGTTCAGAGTTATTGTGCCCGTAGGTAAGGTGTCAGGAGTGACAATGTCCAGAGTTATTTTGCCCGGAGGTACGGTGTCCAGAGTGACAATATCCAGAGTTATTGTGCCCGGAGGTAAGGTGCCAGGATTGACAGTGTCATACTGGTAGTGACAGTGTCCAGACTTATTGTGCCCGGATGTACGGTGACCGGACTGACAATATCCAGAGTTATTTTGCCCGGAGGTATGGTGTCCAGAGTGACAATGTCCAGAGTTATTGTGCCCGGAGGTAAGGTGACCAGAGTGACAATGTCCAGATTTATTGTGCCCGGAGGAAAGGTGTCAAGAGTGACAATGTCCAGAGTTATTGTGCCGGGAGTTATGGTGCCTGGACCGTCAGTGTCATACAAGGGGTGACAATGTCCAGAATTATTGTGCCTGGAGGTAAGATGCCTGGAGTGACAGTGTCATACAGGGAGTGACAGTGTTCTGAGTTATTGTGCCAGAGGTACGGTGTCCAGAGCGCCAATGTTCCGAGTTATTGTGCCCGGATGTACGGTGTAATGAGCGCCAATGTTCCGAGTTATTGTGCCCGGATGTACGGTGTCCGGAGTGCCACTGTTCCATGTTATTGTGATTGGAGTACGGTGTCCGGAGTGCCAGTGTCATTGAAGGGAGTGACAATGTTCCGAGTTATTGTGCCCGGAGGTACGGTGTCCAGAGTGACAATTACCAGAGTTATTTTGCCCGGAGGTAGGGAGTCCAGAGTGACAATGTCCAGAGTTATTGTGCCCGGAGGTAAGGTGTCAAGAGTGACAATGTCCAGAGTTATTGTGCCCGGAAAAACGTTGCCTGGACTGACAGTGTCATACAAGGGTTGACAATGTCCAGAGTTAATGTGCCCGGAGGTAAAGTGCCCGGAGTGACAGAGTCATACTGGGAGTGACAGTGTCCACAGTTATTGTGCCTGGAGGTAAGGTATCCGGGGTGACAGTGTCATACAGGGAGTGACAGTGTTCAGAGTTATTGTGCAAGAGGTACGGTGTCCAGAGCGCCAATGTTCCGAGTTATTGTGCCCGGATGTACGGTGTACAGAGTGCTAATGTTCTGAGTTATTGTGCAGGAGGTTTGGTTTCCGGAGTGACAATGTCCAGAGTTGTTGTGCCTGGAGTTACGGTTTCCTGAGCGCCAATATTCCGAGTTATTGTGCCGGATGTACGGTGTCCGGAGTACAAATGTTCCGATTTATTGTGATTGGAGGTAAGGTGTCCGGAGTGACGGTGTCATTGAAGGGAGTGACAATGTTCAGAGTTATTGTGCCCGGAGGTACGGTGTCCAGAGTGACAATGTCCAGAGTTTTTGTGCCTGGAGGTAAGGTGTCAAGAGTGACAATGTCCAGAGTTATTGTGCCCGGAGGTAAGGTGCCCGGAGTAACAGAGTCATACAGGGAGTGACAGTGCCCACAGTTATTGAGCCTGGAGGCACGGTGTCCGGCCTGACAGTGTCATACAGGGAGTGACAATGTCCAGAGCTATTGTGCCCGGATGTACGGTGCCCGGACTGACAGTGTACAGAGTTAATGTGCCCGGAGGTAAGGTGTCCAGAGTGACAATGTCCAGAGTTATTCTACCCGGATGTAAGGTGTCAGGAGTGAAAATGTCCAGATTTATAGTGCCCGGATGTACGGTGTCCGGAGTGACAATGTCCAGACATATTGTGCCCGGAGGTAAGGTGTCAGGAGTGAAAATGTTCAGAGTTATTGTACCCGGATGTAAGGTGTCAGGAGTGAAAATGTCCAGAATTATTGTGCACGGATATACGGTGTCTGGACTGACAATGACCAGAGTTATTTTGCCCGGAGGTAAGGTGTCCAGAGTGACAATGTCCAGAGTTATTGTGCCCGGTGGTAAGGTGCCTGGAGTGACAGTGTCATACAGGGAGTGACAGTGTCCAGAGGTATTGTGCCTGAAGGCATGGTGTCCAGCCTGACAGTGTCACACAGGGAGTGACAGTGTCCAGAGTTATTGTGCCTGGAGGTAAAGTGTCCGGAGTGACAGTGTCATACAGGGAGTGACAATGTCCAGAGTTATTGTGCCTGAGGTACGGTGTCCAGAGCGCCAATGTTCCGAGTTATTGTGCCGGATGTACGGTGTCTGGAGTGCCGATGTTCTGGGTTGTTGTGCCTGGAGGGACGGTGTCCGGAGTGACGGTGTCATTGAAGGGTGTGGCAATGTTCAGAGTTATTGTGCCCGTAGGTAAGGTGTCAGGAGTGACAATGTCCAGAGTTATTTTGCCCGGAGGTACGGTGTCCAGAGTGACAATATCCAGAGTTATTGTGCCCGGAGGTAAGGTGCCAGGATTGACAGTGTCATACTGGTAGTGACAGTGTCCAGACTTATTGTGCCCGGATGTACGGTGACCGGACTGACAATATCCAGAGTTATTTTGCCCGGAGGTATGGTGTCCAGAGTGACAATGTCCAGAGTTATTGTGCCCGGAGGTAAGGTGACCAGAGTGACAATGTCCAGATTTATTGTGCCCGGAGGAAAGGTGTCAAGAGTGACAATGTCCAGAGTTATTGTGCCGGGAGTTATGGTGCCTGGACCGTCAGTGTCATACAAGGGGTGACAATGTCCAGAATTATTGTGCCTGGAGGTAAGATGCCTGGAGTGACAGTGTCATACAGGGAGTGACAGTGTTCTGAGTTATTGTGCCAGAGGTACGGTGTCCAGAGCGCCAATGTTCCGAGTTATTGTGCCCGGATGTACGGTGTAATGAGCGCCAATGTTCCGAGTTATTGTGCCCGGATGTACGGTGTCCGGAGTGCCACTGTTCCATGTTATTGTGATTGGAGTACGGTGTCCGGAGTGCCAGTGTCATTGAAGGGAGTGACAATGTTCCGAGTTATTGTGCCCGGAGGTACGGTGTCCAGAGTGACAATTACCAGAGTTATTTTGCCCGGAGGTAGGGAGTCCAGAGTGACAATGTCCAGAGTTATTGTGCCCGGAGGTAAGGTGTCAAGAGTGACAATGTCCAGAGTTATTGTGCCCGGAAAAACGTTGCCTGGACTGACAGTGTCATACAAGGGTTGACAATGTCCAGAGTTAATGTGCCCGGAGGTAAAGTGCCCGGAGTGACAGAGTCATACTGGGAGTGACAGTGTCCACAGTTATTGTGCCTGGAGGTAAGGTATCCGGGGTGACAGTGTCATACAGGGAGTGACAGTGTTCAGAGTTATTGTGCAAGAGGTACGGTGTCCAGAGCGCCAATGTTCCGAGTTATTGTGCCCGGATGTACGGTGTATAGAGTGCTAATGTTCTGAGTTATTGTGCAGGAGGTTTGGTTTCCGGAGTGACAATGTCCAGAGTTGTTGTGCCTGGAGTTACGGTTTCCTGAGCGCCAATGTTCCGAGTTATTGTGCCGGATGTACGGTGTCCGGAGTACAAATGTTCCGAGTTATTGTGATTGGAGGTACGGTGTACAGAGTGACGGTGTCATTGAAGGGAGTGACAATGTTCAGAGTTATTGTGCCCGGAGGTACGGTGTCCAGAGTGACAATGTCCAGAGTTTTTGTGCCTGGAGGTAAGGTGTCAAGAGTGACAATGTCCAGAGTTATTGTGCCCGGAGGTAATGTGCCCGGAGTAACAGAGACATACAGGGAGTGACAGTGCCCACAGTTATTGTGCCTGGAGGCACGGTGTCCGGCCTGACAGTGTCACACAGGGAGTGACAATGTCCAGAGCTATTGTGCCCGGATGTACGGTGCCCGGACTGACAGTGTACAGAGTTAATGTGCCCGGAGGTAAGGTGTCCAGAGTGACAATGTCCAGAGTTATTGTACCCGGATGTAAGGTGTCAGGAGTGAAAATGTCCAGAATTATAGTGCCCGGATGTACGGTGTCCCGGAGTGACAATGTCCAGACATATTGTGCCCGGAGGTAAGGTGTCAGGAGTGAAAATCTTCAGAGTTATTGTGCCCGGAGGAAAGGTGTCAGGAGTGAAAATGTCCAGAGTTATTGTGCCCGGATATACGGTGTCTGGACTGACAATGACCAGAGTTATTTTGCCCGGAGGTAAGGTGTCCAGAGTGACAATGTCCAGAGTTATTGTGCCCGGTGGTAAGGTGCCTGGAGTGACAGTGTCATACAGGGAGTGACAGTGTCCAGAGGTATTGTGCCTGGAGGCATGGTGTCCAGCCTGACAGTGTCACACAGGGAGTGACAGTGTCCAGAGTTATTGTGCCTGGAGGTAAAGTGTCCGGAGTGACAGTGTCATACAGGGAGTGACAGTGTCCAGAGTTATTGTGCCCGGTGGTACGGTGTCCGGCCTGACAGTGTCATACAGGGAGTTACAATGTCCAGAGTTATTGTGCCTGAGGTACGGTGTCCAGAGCGCCAATGTTCCGAGTTATTGTGCCGGATGTACGGTGTCTGGAGTGCCAATGTTCTGGGTTGTTGTGCCTGGAGGGACGGTGTCCGGAGTGACGGTGTCATTGAAGGGTGTGGCAATGTTCAGAGTTATTGTGCCCGTAGGTAAGGTGTCAGGAGTGACAATGTCCAGAGTTATTTTGCCCGGAGGTACGGTGTCCAGAGTGACAATATCCAGAGTTATTGTGCCCGGAGGTAAGGTGCCAGGATTGACAGTGTCATACTGGTAGTGACAGTGTCCAGACTTATTGTGCCCGGATGTACGGTGACCGGACTGACAATGTCCAGAGTTATTTTGCCCGGAGGTATGGTGTCCAGAGTGACAATGTCCAGAGTTATTGTGCCGGGAGTTATGGTGCCTGGACCGTCAGTGTCATACAAGGGGTGACAATGTCCAGAATTATTGTGCCTGGAGGTAAGGTGCCTGGAGTGACAGTGTCATACAGGGAGTGACAGTGTTCTGAGTTATTGTGCCAGAGGTACGGTGTCCAGAGCGCCAATGTTCCGAGTTATTGTGCCCGGATGTACGGTGTAATGAGCGCCAATGTTCCGAGTTATTGTGCCCGGATGTACGGTGTCCGGAGTGCCACTGTTCCATGTTATTGTGATTGGAGTACGGTGTCCGGAGTGCCAGTGTCATTGAAGGGAGTGACAATGTTCCGAGTTATTGTGCCCGGAGGTACGGTGTCCAGAGTGACAATGTCCAGAGTTATTGGGCCCGGAGGTAAGGTGTCAAGAGTGACAATGTCCAGAGTTATTGTGCCCGGAAAAACGTTGCCTGGACTGACAGTGTCATACAAGGGTTGACAATGTCCAGAGTTAATGTGCCCGGAGGTAAAGTGCCCGGAGTGACAGAGTCATACTGGGAGTGACAGTGTCCACAGTTATTGTGCCTGGAGGTAAGGTATCCGGGGTGACAGTGTCATACAGGGAGTGACAGTGTTCAGAGTTATTGTGCAAGAGGTACGGTGTCCAGAGCGCCAATGTTCCGAGTTATTGTGCCCGGATGTACGGTGTACAGAGTGCTAATGTTCTGAGTTATTGTGCAGGAGGTTTGGTTTCCGGAGTGACAATGTCCAGAGTTGTTGTGCCTGGAGTTACGGTTTCCTGAGCGCCAATGTTCCGAGTTATTGTGCCGGATGTACGGTGTCCGGAGTACAAATGTTCCGAGTTATTGTGATTGGAGGTACGGTGTCCGGAGTGACGGTGTCATTGAAGGGAGTGACGATGTTCAGAGTTATTGTGCCCGGAGGTACGGTGTCCAGAGTGACAATGTCCAGAGTTTTTGTGCCTGGAGGTAAGGTGTCAAGAGTGACAATGTCCAGAGTTATTGTGCCCGGAGGTAAGGTGCCCGGAGTAACAGAGTCATACAGGGAGTGACAGTGCCCACAGTTATTGTGCCTGGAGGCACGGTGTCCGGCCTGACAGTGTCATACAGGGAGTGACAATGTCCAGAGCTATTGTGCCCGGATGTACGGTGCCCGGACTGACAGTGTACAGAGTTAATGTGCCCGGAGGTAAGGTGTCCAGAGTGACAATGTCCAGAGTTATTATACCCGGATGTAAGGTGTCAGGAGTGAAAATGTCCAGAATTATAGTGCCCGGATGTACGGTGTCCGGAGTGACAATGTCCAGACATATTGTGCCCGGAGGTAAGGTGTCAGGAGTGAAAATGTTCAGAGTTATTTTGCCCGGAGGTAAGGTGTCAGGAGTGAAAATGTTCAGAGTTATTGTGCCCGGATATACGGTGTCCGGACTGACAATGACCAGAGTTATTTTGCCCGGAGGTAAGGTGTCCAGAGTGACAATGTCCAGAGTTATTGTGCCCAGTGGTAAGGTGCCTGGAGTGACAGTGTCATACAGGGAGTGACAGTGTCCAGAGGTATTGTGCCTGGAGGCATGGTGTCCAGCCTGACAGTGTCACACAGGGAGTGACAGTGTCCAGAGTTATTGTGCCTGGAGGTAAAGTGTCCGGAGTGACAGTGTCATACAGGGAGTGACAGTGTCCAGTGTTATTGTGCCCGGTGGTACGGTGTCCGGCCTGACAGTGTCATACAGGGAGTGACAATGTCCAGAGTTATTGTGCCTGAGGTACGGTGTCCAGAGCGCCAATGTTCCGAGTTATTGTGCCGGATGTACGGTGTCTGGAGTGCCAATGTTCTGGGTTGTTGTGCCTGGAGGGACGGTGTCCGGAGTGACGGTGTCATTGAAGGGTGTGGCAATGCTCAGAGTTATTGTGCCCGTAGGTAAGGTGTCAGGAGTGACAATGTCCAGAGTTATTTTGCCCGGAGGTACGGTGTCCAGAGTGACAATATCCAGAGTTATTGTGCCCGGAGGTAAGGTGCCAGGATTGACAGTGTCATACTGGTAGTGACAGTGTCCAGACTTATTGTGCCCGGATGTACGGTGACCGGACTGACAATGTCCAGAGTTATTTTGCCCGGAGGTATGGTGTCCAGAGTGACAATGTCCAGAGTTATTGTGCCCGGAGGTAAGGTGACCAGAGTGACAATGTCCAGATTTATTGTGCCCGGAGGAAAGGTGTCAAGAGTGACAATGTCCAGAGTTATTGTGCCAGGAGTTATGGTGCCTGGACCGTCAGTGTCATAGAAGGGGTGACAAAGTCCAGAATTATTGTGCCTGGAGGTAAGATGCCCAGAGTGACAGTGTCATACAGGGAGTGACAGTGTTCTGAGTTATTGTGCCAGAATTACGGTATCCAGAGCGCCAATGTTCCGAGTTATTGTGCCCGGATGTACGGTGTAATGAGCGCCAATGTTCCGAGTTATTGTGCCCGGATGTACGGTGTCCGGAGTGCCACTGTTCCATGTTATTGTGATTGGAGTACGGTGTCCCGAGTGCCAGTGTCATTGAAGGGAGTGACAATGTTCCGAGTTATTGTGCCCGGAGGTACGGTGTCCAGAGTGACAATTACCAGAGTTATTTTGCCCGGAGGTAGGGAGTCCAGAGTGACAATGTCCAGAGTTATTGTGCCCGGAAAAACGTTGCCTGGACTGACAGTGTCATACAAGGGTTGACAATGTCCAGAGTAAATGTGCCCGGAGGTAAAGTGCCCGGAGTGACAGAGTCATACTGGGAGTGACAGTGTCCACAGTTATTGTGCCTGGAGGTAAGGTATCCGGGGTGACAGTGTCATACAGGGAGTGACAGTGTTCAGAGTTATTGTGCAAGAGGTACGGTGTCCAGAGCGCCAATGTTCTGAGTTATTGTGCCCGGATGTACGGTGTCCAGAGTGCTAATGTTCTGAGTTATTGTGCAGGAGGTTTGGTTTCCGGAGTGACAATGTCCAGAGTTGTTGTGCCTGGAGTTACGGTTTCCTGAGCGCCAATGTTCCGAGTTATTGTGCCGGATGTACGGTGTCCGGAGTACAAATGTTCCGAGTTATTGTGATTGGAGGTACAGTGTCCGAAGTGACGGTGTCATTGAAGGGAGTGACAATGTTCAGAGTTATTGTGCCCGGAGGTACGGTGTCCAGAGTGACAATGTCCAGAGTTTTTGTGCCTGGAGGTAAGGTGTCAAGAGTGACAATGTCCAGAGTTATTGTGCCCGGAGGTAAGGTGCCCGGAGAAACAGAGTCATACAGGGAGTGACAGTGCCCACAGTTATTGTGCCTGGAGGCACGGTGTCCGGCCTGACAGTGTCACACAGGGAGTGACAATGTCCAGAGCTATTGTGCCCGGATGTACGGTGCCCGGACTGACAGTGTACAGAGTTAATGTGCCCGGAGGTAAGGTGTCCAGAGTGACAATGTCCAGAGTTATTGTACCCGGATGTAAGGTGTCAGGAGTGAAAATGTCCAGAATTATAGTGCCCGGATGTACGGTGTCCCGGAGTGACAATGTCCAGACATATTGTGCCCGGAGGTAAGGTGTCAGGAGTGAAAATGTTCAGAGTTATTGTGCCCGGAGGAAAGGTGTCAGGAGTGAAAATGTCCAGAGTTATTGTGCCCGGATATACGGTGTCTGGACTGACAATGACCAGAGTTATTTTACCCGGAGGTAAGGTGTCCAGAGTGACAATGTCCAGAGTTATTGTGCCCGGTGGTAAGGTGCCTGGAGTGACAGTGTCATACGGTGAGTGACAGTGTCCAGAGGTATTGTGCCTGGAGGCATGGTGTCCAGCCTGACAGTGTCACACAGGGAGTGACAGTGTCCAGAGTTATTGTGCCTGGAGGTAAAGTGTCCGGAGTGACAGTGTCATACAGGGAGTGACAGTGTCCAGAGTTATTGTGCCCGGTGGTACGGTGTCCGGCCTGACAGTGTCATACAGGGAGTGACAATGTCCAGAGTTATTGTGCCTGAGGTACGGTGTCCAGAGCGCCAATGTTCCGAGTTATTGTGCCGGATGTACGGTGTCTGGAGTGCCAATGTTCTGGGTTGTTGTGCCTGGAGGGACGGTGTCCGGAGTGACGGTGTCATTGAAGGGTGTGGCAATGTTCAGAGTTATTGTGCCCGTAGGTAAGGTGTCAGGAGTGACAATGTCCAGAGTTATTTTGCCCGGAGGTACGGTGTCCAGAGTGACAATATCCAGAGTTATTGTGCCCGGAGGTAAGGTGCCAGGATTGACAGTGTCATACTGGTAGTGACAGTGTCCAGACTTATTGTGCCCGGATGTACGGTGACCGGACTGACAATGTCCAGAGTTATTTTGCCCGGAGGTATGGTGTCCAGAGTGACAATGTCCAGAGTTATTGTGCCGGGAGTTATGGTGCCTGGACCGTCAGTGTCATACAAGGGGTGACAATGTCCAGAATTATTCTGCCTGGAGGTAAGGTGCCTGGAGTGACAGTGTCATACAGGGAGTGACAGTGTTCTGAGTTATTGTGCCAGAGGTACGGTGTCCAGAGCGCCAATGTTCCGAGTTATTGTGCCCGGATGTACGGTGTAATGAGCGCCAATGTTCCGAGTTATTGTGCCCGGATGTACGGTGTCCGGAGTGCCACTGTTCCATGTTATTGTGATTGGAGTACGGTTTCCGGAGTGCCAGTGTCATTGAAGGGAGTGACAATGTTCCGAGTTATTGTGCCCGGAGGTACGGTGTCCAGAGTGACAATGTCCAGAGTTATTGTGCCCGGAGGTAAGGTGTCAAGAGTGACAATGTCCAGAGTTATTGTGCCCGGAAAAACGTTGCCTGGACTGACAGTGTCATACAAGGGTTGACAATGTCCAGAGTTAATGTGCCCGGAGGTAAAGTGCCCGGAGTGACAGAGTCATACTGGGAGTGACAGTGTCCACAGTTATTGTGCCTGGAGGTAAGGTATCCGGGGTGACAGTGTCATACAGGGAGTGACAGTGTTCAGAGTTATTGTGCAAGAGGTACGGTGTCCAGAGCGCCAATGTTCCGAGTTATTGTGCCCGGATGTACGGTGTACAGAGTGCTAATGTTCTGAGTTATTGTGCAGGAGGTTTGGTTTCCGGAGTGACAATGTCCAGAGTTGTTGTGCCTGGAGTTACGGTTTCCTGAGCGCCAATATTCCGAGTTATTGTGCCGGATGTACGGTGTCCGGAGTACAAATGTTCCGATTTATTGTGATTGGAGGTAAGGTGTCCGGAGTGACGGTGTCATTGAAGGGAGTGACAATGTTCAGAGTTATTGTGCCCGGAGGTACGGTGTCCAGAGTGACAATGTCCAGAGTTTTTGTGCCTGGAGGTAAGGTGTCAAGAGTGACAATGTCCAGAGTTATTGTGCCCGGAGGTAAGGTGCCCGGAGTAACAGAGTCATACAGGGAGTGACAGTGCCCACAGTTATTGTGCCTGGAGGCACGGTGTCCGGCCTGACAGTGTCATACAGGGAGTGACAATGTCCAGAGCTATTGTGCCCGGATGTACGGTGCCCGGACTGACAGTGTACAGAGTTAATGTGCCCGGAGGTAAGGTGTCCAGAGTGACAATGTCCAGAGTTATTGTACCCGGATGTAAGGTGTCAGGAGTGAAAATGTCCAGAATTATAGTGCCCGGATGTACGGTGTCCGGAGTGACAATGTCCAGACATATTGTGCCCGGAGGTAAGGTGTCAGGAGTGAAAATGTTCAGAGTTATTTTGCCCGGAGGTAAGGTGTCAGGAGTGAAAATGTTCAGAGTTATTGTGCCCGGATATACGGTGTCCGGACTGACAATGACCAGAGTTATTTTGCCCGGAGGTAAGGTGTCCAGAGTGACAATGTCCAGAGTTATTGTGCCCGGTGGTAAGGTGCCTGGAGTGACAGTGTCATACAGGGAGTGACAGTGTCCAGAGGTATTGTGCCTGGAGGCATGGTGTCCAGCCTGACAGTGTCACACAGGGAGTGACAGTGTCCAGAGTTATTGTGCCTGGAGGTAAAGTGTCCGGAGTGACAGTGTCATACAGGGAGTGACAGTGTCCAGTGTTATTGTGCCCGGTGGTACGGTGTCCGGCCTGACAGTGTCATACAGGGAGTGACAATGTCCAGAGTTATTGTGCCTGAGGTACGGTGTCCAGAGCGCCAATGTTCCGAGTTATTGTGCCGGATGTACGGTGTCTGGAGTGCCAATGTTCTGGGTTGTTGTGCCTGGAGGGACGGTGTCCGGAGTGACGGTGTCATTGAAGGGTGTGGCAATGCTCAGAGTTATTGTGCCCGTAGGTAAGGTGTCAGGAGTGACAATGTCCAGAGTTATTTTGCCCGGAGGTACGGTGTCCAGAGTGACAATATCCAGAGTTATTGTGCCCGGAGGTAAGGTGCCAGGATTGACAGTGTCATACTGGTAGTGACAGTGTCCAGACTTATTGTGCCCGGATGTACGGTGACCGGACTGACAATGTCCAGAGTTATTTTGCCCGGAGGTATGGTGTCCAGAGTGACAATGTCCAGAGTTATTGTGCCCGGAGGTAAGGTGACCAGAGTGACAATGTCCAGATTTATTGTGCCCGGAGAAAAGGTGTCAAGAGTGACAATGTCCAGAGTTATTGTGCCGGGAGTTATGGTGCCTGGACCGTCAGTGTCATACAAGGGGTGACAAAGTCCAGAATTATTGTGCCTGGAGGTAAGATGCCCAGAGTGACAGTGTCATACAGGGAGTGACAGTGTTCTGAGTTATTGTGCCAGAATTACGGTATCCAGAGCGCCAATGTTCCGAGTTATTGTGCCCGGATGTACGGTGTAATGAGCGCCAATGTTCCGAGTTATTGTGCCCGGATGTACGGTGTCCGGAGTGCCACTGTTCCATGTTATTGTGATTGGAGTACGGTGTCCCGAGTGCCAGTGTCATTGAAGGGAGTGACAATGTTCCGAGTTATTGTGCCCGGAGGTACGGTGTCCAGAGTGACATTTACCAGAGTTATTTTGCCCGGAGGTACGGTGTCCAGAGTGACAATGTCCAGAGTTATTGTGCCCGGAAAAACGTTGCCTGGACTGACAGTGTCATACAAGGGTTGACAATGTCCAGAGTAAATGTGCCCGGAGGTAAAGTGCCCGGAGTGACAGAGTCATACTGGGAGTGACAGTGTCCACAGTTATTGTGCCTGGAGGTAAGGTATCCGGGGTGACAGTGTCATACAGGGAGTGACAGTGTTCAGAGTTATTGTGCAAGAGGTACGGTGTCCAGAGCGCCAATGTTCTGAGTTATTGTGCCCGGATGTACGGTGTCCAGAGTGCTAATGTTCTGAGTTATTGTGCAGGAGGTTTGGTTTCCGGAGTGACAATGTCCAGAGTTGTTGTGCCTGGAGTTACGGTTTCCTGAGCGCCAATGTTCCGAGTTATTGTGCCGGATGTACGGTGTCCGGAGTACAAATGTTCCGAGTTATTGTGATTGGAGGTACAGTGTCCGAAGTGACGGTGTCATTGAAGGGAGTGACAATGTTCAGAGTTATTGTGCCCGGAGGTACGGTGTCCAGAGTGACAATGTCCAGAGTTTTTGTGCCTGGAGGTAAGGTGTCAAGAGTGACAATGTCCAGAGTTATTGTGCCCGGAGGTAAGGTGCCCGGAGTAACAGAGTCATACAGGGAGTGACAGTGCCCACAGTTATTGTGCCTGGAGGCACGGTGTCCGGCCTGACAGTGTCATACAGGGAGTGACAATGTCCAGAGCTATTGTGCCCGGATGTACGGTGCCCGGACTGACAGTGTCCACAGTTATTGTGCCCGGAGGTAAGGTGTCCAGAGTGACAATGTCCAGAGTTATTGTACCCGGATGTAAGGTGTCAGGAGTGAAAATGTCCAGACATATTGTGCCCGGCGGTAAGGTGTCAGGAGTGAAAATGTTCAGAGTTATTGTGCCCGGATATACGGTGTCCGGACTGACAATGACCAGAGTTATATTGCCCGGAGGTAAGGTGTCCAGAGTGACAATGTCCAGAGTTATTGTGCCCGGTGGTAAGGTGCCTGGAGTGACAGTGTCATACAGGGAGTGACAGTGTCCAGAGGTATTGTGCCTGGAGGCATGGTGTCCAGCCTGACAGTGTCACACAGGGAGTGACAGTGTCCAGAGTTATTGTGCCTGGAGGTAAAGTGTCCGGAGTGACAGTGTCATACAGGGAGTGACAGTGTCCAGAGTTATTGTGCCCGGTGGTACGGTGTCCGGCCTGACAGTGTCATACAGGGAGTGACAATGTCCAGAGTTATTGTGCCTGAGGTACGGTGTCCAGAGCGCCAATGTTCCGAGTTATTGTGCCGGATGTACGGTGTCTGGAGTGCCGATGTTCTGGGTTGTTGTGCCTGGAGGGACGGTGTCCGGAGTGACGGTGTCATTGAAGGGTGTGGCAATGTTCAGAGTTATTGTGCCCGTAGGTAAGGTGTCAGGAGTGACAATGTCCAGAGTTATTTTGCCCGGAGGTACGGTGTCCAGAGCGACATTATCCAGAGTTATTGTGCCCGGAGGTAAGTTGCTAGGATTGACAGTGTCATACTGGTAGTGACAGTGTCCAGAGTTATTGTGCCTGGAGGTACGGTGTCCGGAGTGATAGTATCATACAGGGAGTGACAATGTTCCGAGTTATTGTGCCTGGAGGTACGGTGTCCAGAGCGCCAATGTTCCAAGTTATTGTGCCCAGATGCATGGTGTCCGGAGTGCCAATGTTTCGAGTTATTGTGCCTGGAGGTACGGTGTCCGGACTGCCAACGTTCCGTGTTATTGTGATTGGAGTACGGTGTCCGGAGTGTCAGTCTCATTGAAGAGAGTGACAATGTTCAGAGTTATTGTGCCCGGAGGTACGGTGTCCTGAGTGACAATGACCAGAGTTATTTTGCCCAGAGGTACGGTGTCCAGAGTGACAATGTCCAGAGTTATTGTGCCCGGAGGTAATGTGTCAAGAGTGACATTGTCCAGAGTTATTGTGCCCGGAAAAACGTTGCCTAGACTTACAGTGTCATACAAGGGTTGACAATGTCCAGAGTTAATGTGCCCGGAGGTAAAGTGCCCGGAGTGACAGAGTCATACAGGGAGTGACAGTGTCCACAGTTATTGTGCCTGGAGGTAAGGTATCCGGGGTGACAGTGTCATACAGGGAGTGACAGTGTTCAGAGTTATTGTGCAAGAGGTACGGTGCCCAGAGCGCCAATGTTCCGAGTTATTGTGCCCGGATGTACGGTGTCCGGAGTGCTAATGCTCTGAGTTATTGTGCAGGAGGTTTGGTTTCCGGAGTGACAATGTCCAGAGTTGTTGTGCCTGGAGGTACGGGGTTCTGAGCGCCAATGTTCCGAGATATTGTGCTGCATGTACGGTGTCCGGAGTGCAAATGTTCCGAGTTATTGTGATTGGAGGTACGGTGTCCAGAGTGACAGTGTCATTGAAGGGAATGACAATCTTCAGAGTTATTGTGCCCGGAGGTACGGTGTCCAGAGTGACAATGTCCAGAGTTATTGTGTCTGGAGGTAAGGTGTCAAGAGTGGCAATGTCCAGAGTTATTGTGCCCGGAGTTACGGTGCCTGGACCGACAGTGTCATGCAAGGGGTGACAATGCCCAGAGTTATTGTGCCCGGAGTTAAAGTGCCCGGGGTGACAGAATCATACAGGGAGTGACGGTGTCCACAGTTATTGTGCCCGGAGGTAAGGTGCCCAGAGTGACAATGTCCAGAGTTATTGTACCCGGATGTAAGGTGTCAGGAGTGAAAATGTCCAGAATTATAGTGCCCGGATGTACGGTGTCCGGAGTGACAATGTCCAGACATATTGTGCCCGGAGGTAAGGTGTCAGGAGTGAAAATGTTCAGAGTTATTGTGCCCGGATATACGGTGTCCGGACTGACAATGACCAGAGTTATTTTGCCCGGAGGTAAGGTGTCCAGAGTGACAATGTCCAGAGTTATTGTGCCCGGAGGTAGGGAGTCCAGAGTGACAATGTCCAGAGTTATTGTGCCCGGAAAAACGTTGCCTGGACTGACAGTGTCATACAAGGGTTGACAATGTCCAGAGTAAATGTGCCCGGAGGTAAAGTGCCCGGAGTGACAGAGTCATACTGGGAGTGACAGTGTCCACAGTTATTGTGCCTGGAGGTAAGGTATCCGGGGTGACAGTGTCATACAGGGAGTGACAGTGTTCAGAGTTATTGTGCAAGAGGTACGGTGTCCAGAGCGCCAATGTTCCGAGTTATTGTGCCCGGATGTACGGTGTATAGAGTGCTAATGTTCTGAGTTATTGTGCAGGAGGTTTGGTTTCCGGAGTGACAATGTCCAGAGTTGTTGTGCCTGGAGTTACGGTTTCCTGAGCGCCAATGTTCCGAGTTATTGTGCCGGATGTACGGTGTCCGGAGTACAAATGTTCCGAGTTATTGTGATTGGAGGTACGGTGTACAGAGTGACGGTGTCATTGAAGGGAGTGACAATGTTCAGAGTTATTGTGCCCGGAGGTACGGTGTCCAGAGTGACAATGTCCAGAGTTTTTGTGCCTGGAGGTAAGGTGTCAAGAGTGACAATGTCCAGAGTTATTGTGCCCGGAGGTAATGTGCCCGGAGTAACAGAGACATACAGGGAGTGACAGTGCCCACAGTTATTGTGCCTGGAGGCACGGTGTCCGGCCTGACAGTGTCACACAGGGAGTGACAATGTCCAGAGCTATTGTGCCCGGATGTACGGTGCCCGGACTGACAGTGTACAGAGTTAATGTGCCCGGAGGTAAGGTGTCCAGAGTGACAATGTCCAGAGTTATTGTACCCGGATGTAAGGTGTCAGGAGTGAAAATGTCCAGAATTATAGTGCCCGGATGTACGGTGTCCCGGAGTGACAATGTCCAGACATATTGTGCCCGGAGGTAAGGTGTCAGGAGTGAAAATCTTCAGAGTTATTGTGCCCGGAGGAAAGGTGTCAGGAGTGAAAATGTCCAGAGTTATTGTGCCCGGATATACGGTGTCTGGACTGACAATGACCAGAGTTATTTTGCCCGGAGGTAAGGTGTCCAGAGTGACAATGTCCAGAGTTATTGTGCCCGGTGGTAAGGTGCCTGGAGTGACAGTGTCATACAGGGAGTGACAGTGTCCAGAGGTATTGTGCCTGGAGGCATGGTGTCCAGCCTGACAGTGTCACACAGGGAGTGACAGTGTCCAGAGTTATTGTGCCTGGAGGTAAAGTGTCCGGAGTGACAGTGTCATACAGGGAGTGACAGTGTCCAGAGTTATTGTGCCCGGTGGTACGGTGTCCGGCCTGACAGTGTCATACAGGGAGTTACAATGTCCAGAGTTATTGTGCCTGAGGTACGGTGTCCAGAGCGCCAATGTTCCGAGTTATTGTGCCGGATGTACGGTGTCTGGAGTGCCAATGTTCTGGGTTGTTGTGCCTGGAGGGACGGTGTCCGGAGTGACGGTGTCATTGAAGGGTGTGGCAATGTTCAGAGTTATTGTGCCCGTAGGTAAGGTGTCAGGAGTGACAATGTCCAGAGTTATTTTGCCCGGAGGTACGGTGTCCAGAGTGACAATATCCAGAGTTATTGTGCCCGGAGGTAAGGTGCCAGGATTGACAGTGTCATACTGGTAGTGACAGTGTCCAGACTTATTGTGCCCGGATGTACGGTGACCGGACTGACAATGTCCAGAGTTATTTTGCCCGGAGGTATGGTGTCCAGAGTGACAATGTCCAGAGTTATTGTGCCGGGAGTTATGGTGCCTGGACCGTCAGTGTCATACAAGGGGTGACAATGTCCAGAATTATTGTGCCTGGAGGTAAGGTGCCTGGAGTGACAGTGTCATACAGGGAGTGACAGTGTTCTGAGTTATTGTGCCAGAGGTACGGTGTCCAGAGCGCCAATGTTCCGAGTTATTGTGCCCGGATGTACGGTGTAATGAGCGCCAATGTTCCGAGTTATTGTGCCCGGATGTACGGTGTCCGGAGTGCCACTGTTCCATGTTATTGTGATTGGAGTACGGTGTCCGGAGTGCCAGTGTCATTGAAGGGAGTGACAATGTTCCGAGTTATTGTGCCCGGAGGTACGGTGTCCAGAGTGACAATGTCCAGAGTTATTGGGCCCGGAGGTAAGGTGTCAAGAGTGACAATGTCCAGAGTTATTGTGCCCGGAAAAACGTTGCCTGGACTGACAGTGTCATACAAGGGTTGACAATGTCCAGAGTTAATGTGCCCGGAGGTAAAGTGCCCGGAGTGACAGAGTCATACTGGGAGTGACAGTGTCCACAGTTATTGTGCCTGGAGGTAAGGTATCCGGGGTGACAGTGTCATACAGGGAGTGACAGTGTTCAGAGTTATTGTGCAAGAGGTACGGTGTCCAGAGCGCCAATGTTCCGAGTTATTGTGCCCGGATGTACGGTGTACAGAGTGCTAATGTTCTGAGTTATTGTGCAGGAGGTTTGGTTTCCGGAGTGACAATGTCCAGAGTTGTTGTGCCTGGAGTTACGGTTTCCTGAGCGCCAATGTTCCGAGTTATTGTGCCGGATGTACGGTGTCCGGAGTACAAATGTTCCGAGTTATTGTGATTGGAGGTACGGTGTCCGGAGTGACGGTGTCATTGAAGGGAGTGACGATGTTCAGAGTTATTGTGCCCGGAGGTACGGTGTCCAGAGTGACAATGTCCAGAGTTTTTGTGCCTGGAGGTAAGGTGTCAAGAGTGACAATGTCCAGAGTTATTGTGCCCGGAGGTAAGGTGCCCGGAGTAACAGAGTCATACAGGGAGTGACAGTGCCCACAGTTATTGTGCCTGGAGGCACGGTGTCCGGCCTGACAGTGTCATACAGGGAGTGACAATGTCCAGAGCTATTGTGCCCGGATGTACGGTGCCCGGACTGACAGTGTACAGAGTTAATGTGCCCGGAGGTAAGGTGTCCAGAGTGACAATGTCCAGAGTTATTATACCCGGATGTAAGGTGTCAGGAGTGAAAATGTCCAGAATTATAGTGCCCGGATGTACGGTGTCCGGAGTGACAATGTCCAGACATATTGTGCCCGGAGGTAAGGTGTCAGGAGTGAAAATGTTCAGAGTTATTTTGCCCGGAGGTAAGGTGTCAGGAGTGAAAATGTTCAGAGTTATTGTGCCCGGATATACGGTGTCCGGACTGACAATGACCAGAGTTATTTTGCCCGGAGGTAAGGTGTCCAGAGTGACAATGTCCAGAGTTATTGTGCCCAGTGGTAAGGTGCCTGGAGTGACAGTGTCATACAGGGAGTGACAGTGTCCAGAGGTATTGTGCCTGGAGGCATGGTGTCCAGCCTGACAGTGTCACACAGGGAGTGACAGTGTCCAGAGTTATTGTGCCTGGAGGTAAAGTGTCCGGAGTGACAGTGTCATACAGGGAGTGACAGTGTCCAGTGTTATTGTGCCCGGTGGTACGGTGTCCGGCCTGACAGTGTCATACAGGGAGTGACAATGTCCAGAGTTATTGTGCCTGAGGTACGGTGTCCAGAGCGCCAATGTTCCGAGTTATTGTGCCGGATGTACGGTGTCTGGAGTGCCAATGTTCTGGGTTGTTGTGCCTGGAGGGACGGTGTCCGGAGTGACGGTGTCATTGAAGGGTGTGGCAATGCTCAGAGTTATTGTGCCCGTAGGTAAGGTGTCAGGAGTGACAATGTCCAGAGTTATTTTGCCCGGAGGTACGGTGTCCAGAGTGACAATATCCAGAGTTATTGTGCCCGGAGGTAAGGTGCCAGGATTGACAGTGTCATACTGGTAGTGACAGTGTCCAGACTTATTGTGCCCGGATGTACGGTGACCGGACTGACAATGTCCAGAGTTATTTTGCCCGGAGGTATGGTGTCCAGAGTGACAATGTCCAGAGTTATTGTGCCCGGAGGTAAGGTGACCAGAGTGACAATGTCCAGATTTATTGTGCCCGGAGGAAAGGTGTCAAGAGTGACAATGTCCAGAGTTATTGTGCCAGGAGTTATGGTGCCTGGACCGTCAGTGTCATAGAAGGGGTGACAAAGTCCAGAATTATTGTGCCTGGAGGTAAGATGCCCAGAGTGACAGTGTCATACAGGGAGTGACAGTGTTCTGAGTTATTGTGCCAGAATTACGGTATCCAGAGCGCCAATGTTCCGAGTTATTGTGCCCGGATGTACGGTGTAATGAGCGCCAATGTTCCGAGTTATTGTGCCCGGATGTACGGTGTCCGGAGTGCCACTGTTCCATGTTATTGTGATTGGAGTACGGTGTCCCGAGTGCCAGTGTCATTGAAGGGAGTGACAATGTTCCGAGTTATTGTGCCCGGAGGTACGGTGTCCAGAGTGACAATTACCAGAGTTATTTTGCCCGGAGGTAGGGAGTCCAGAGTGACAATGTCCAGAGTTATTGTGCCCGGAAAAACGTTGCCTGGACTGACAGTGTCATACAAGGGTTGACAATGTCCAGAGTAAATGTGCCCGGAGGTAAAGTGCCCGGAGTGACAGAGTCATACTGGGAGTGACAGTGTCCACAGTTATTGTGCCTGGAGGTAAGGTATCCGGGGTGACAGTGTCATACAGGGAGTGACAGTGTTCAGAGTTATTGTGCAAGAGGTACGGTGTCCAGAGCGCCAATGTTCTGAGTTATTGTGCCCGGATGTACGGTGTCCAGAGTGCTAATGTTCTGAGTTATTGTGCAGGAGGTTTGGTTTCCGGAGTGACAATGTCCAGAGTTGTTGTGCCTGGAGTTACGGTTTCCTGAGCGCCAATGTTCCGAGTTATTGTGCCGGATGTACGGTGTCCGGAGTACAAATGTTCCGAGTTATTGTGATTGGAGGTACAGTGTCCGAAGTGACGGTGTCATTGAAGGGAGTGACAATGTTCAGAGTTATTGTGCCCGGAGGTACGGTGTCCAGAGTGACAATGTCCAGAGTTTTTGTGCCTGGAGGTAAGGTGTCAAGAGTGACAATGTCCAGAGTTATTGTGCCCGGAGGTAAGGTGCCCGGAGAAACAGAGTCATACAGGGAGTGACAGTGCCCACAGTTATTGTGCCTGGAGGCACGGTGTCCGGCCTGACAGTGTCACACAGGGAGTGACAATGTCCAGAGCTATTGTGCCCGGATGTACGGTGCCCGGACTGACAGTGTACAGAGTTAATGTGCCCGGAGGTAAGGTGTCCAGAGTGACAATGTCCAGAGTTATTGTACCCGGATGTAAGGTGTCAGGAGTGAAAATGTCCAGAATTATAGTGCCCGGATGTACGGTGTCCCGGAGTGACAATGTCCAGACATATTGTGCCCGGAGGTAAGGTGTCAGGAGTGAAAATGTTCAGAGTTATTGTGCCCGGAGGAAAGGTGTCAGGAGTGAAAATGTCCAGAGTTATTGTGCCCGGATATACGGTGTCTGGACTGACAATGACCAGAGTTATTTTACCCGGAGGTAAGGTGTCCAGAGTGACAATGTCCAGAGTTATTGTGCCCGGTGGTAAGGTGCCTGGAGTGACAGTGTCATACGGTGAGTGACAGTGTCCAGAGGTATTGTGCCTGGAGGCATGGTGTCCAGCCTGACAGTGTCACACAGGGAGTGACAGTGTCCAGAGTTATTGTGCCTGGAGGTAAAGTGTCCGGAGTGACAGTGTCATACAGGGAGTGACAGTGTCCAGAGTTATTGTGCCCGGTGGTACGGTGTCCGGCCTGACAGTGTCATACAGGGAGTGACAATGTCCAGAGTTATTGTGCCTGAGGTACGGTGTCCAGAGCGCCAATGTTCCGAGTTATTGTGCCGGATGTACGGTGTCTGGAGTGCCAATGTTCTGGGTTGTTGTGCCTGGAGGGACGGTGTCCGGAGTGACGGTGTCATTGAAGGGTGTGGCAATGTTCAGAGTTATTGTGCCCGTAGGTAAGGTGTCAGGAGTGACAATGTCCAGAGTTATTTTGCCCGGAGGTACGGTGTCCAGAGTGACAATATCCAGAGTTATTGTGCCCGGAGGTAAGGTGCCAGGATTGACAGTGTCATACTGGTAGTGACAGTGTCCAGACTTATTGTGCCCGGATGTACGGTGACCGGACTGACAATGTCCAGAGTTATTTTGCCCGGAGGTATGGTGTCCAGAGTGACAATGTCCAGAGTTATTGTGCCGGGAGTTATGGTGCCTGGACCGTCAGTGTCATACAAGGGGTGACAATGTCCAGAATTATTCTGCCTGGAGGTAAGGTGCCTGGAGTGACAGTGTCATACAGGGAGTGACAGTGTTCTGAGTTATTGTGCCAGAGGTACGGTGTCCAGAGCGCCAATGTTCCGAGTTATTGTGCCCGGATGTACGGTGTAATGAGCGCCAATGTTCCGAGTTATTGTGCCCGGATGTACGGTGTCCGGAGTGCCACTGTTCCATGTTATTGTGATTGGAGTACGGTTTCCGGAGTGCCAGTGTCATTGAAGGGAGTGACAATGTTCCGAGTTATTGTGCCCGGAGGTACGGTGTCCAGAGTGACAATGTCCAGAGTTATTGTGCCCGGAGGTAAGGTGTCAAGAGTGACAATGTCCAGAGTTATTGTGCCCGGAAAAACGTTGCCTGGACTGACAGTGTCATACAAGGGTTGACAATGTCCAGAGTTAATGTGCCCGGAGGTAAAGTGCCCGGAGTGACAGAGTCATACTGGGAGTGACAGTGTCCACAGTTATTGTGCCTGGAGGTAAGGTATCCGGGGTGACAGTGTCATACAGGGAGTGACAGTGTTCAGAGTTATTGTGCAAGAGGTACGGTGTCCAGAGCGCCAATGTTCCGAGTTATTGTGCCCGGATGTACGGTGTACAGAGTGCTAATGTTCTGAGTTATTGTGCAGGAGGTTTGGTTTCCGGAGTGACAATGTCCAGAGTTGTTGTGCCTGGAGTTACGGTTTCCTGAGCGCCAATATTCCGAGTTATTGTGCCGGATGTACGGTGTCCGGAGTACAAATGTTCCGATTTATTGTGATTGGAGGTAAGGTGTCCGGAGTGACGGTGTCATTGAAGGGAGTGACAATGTTCAGAGTTATTGTGCCCGGAGGTACGGTGTCCAGAGTGACAATGTCCAGAGTTTTTGTGCCTGGAGGTAAGGTGTCAAGAGTGACAATGTCCAGAGTTATTGTGCCCGGAGGTAAGGTGCCCGGAGTAACAGAGTCATACAGGGAGTGACAGTGCCCACAGTTATTGTGCCTGGAGGCACGGTGTCCGGCCTGACAGTGTCATACAGGGAGTGACAATGTCCAGAGCTATTGTGCCCGGATGTACGGTGCCCGGACTGACAGTGTACAGAGTTAATGTGCCCGGAGGTAAGGTGTCCAGAGTGACAATGTCCAGAGTTATTGTACCCGGATGTAAGGTGTCAGGAGTGAAAATGTCCAGAATTATAGTGCCCGGATGTACGGTGTCCGGAGTGACAATGTCCAGACATATTGTGCCCGGAGGTAAGGTGTCAGGAGTGAAAATGTTCAGAGTTATTTTGCCCGGAGGTAAGGTGTCAGGAGTGAAAATGTTCAGAGTTATTGTGCCCGGATATACGGTGTCCGGACTGACAATGACCAGAGTTATTTTGCCCGGAGGTAAGGTGTCCAGAGTGACAATGTCCAGAGTTATTGTGCCCGGTGGTAAGGTGCCTGGAGTGACAGTGTCATACAGGGAGTGACAGTGTCCAGAGGTATTGTGCCTGGAGGCATGGTGTCCAGCCTGACAGTGTCACACAGGGAGTGACAGTGTCCAGAGTTATTGTGCCTGGAGGTAAAGTGTCCGGAGTGACAGTGTCATACAGGGAGTGACAGTGTCCAGTGTTATTGTGCCCGGTGGTACGGTGTCCGGCCTGACAGTGTCATACAGGGAGTGACAATGTCCAGAGTTATTGTGCCTGAGGTACGGTGTCCAGAGCGCCAATGTTCCGAGTTATTGTGCCGGATGTACGGTGTCTGGAGTGCCAATGTTCTGGGTTGTTGTGCCTGGAGGGACGGTGTCCGGAGTGACGGTGTCATTGAAGGGTGTGGCAATGCTCAGAGTTATTGTGCCCGTAGGTAAGGTGTCAGGAGTGACAATGTCCAGAGTTATTTTGCCCGGAGGTACGGTGTCCAGAGTGACAATATCCAGAGTTATTGTGCCCGGAGGTAAGGTGCCAGGATTGACAGTGTCATACTGGTAGTGACAGTGTCCAGACTTATTGTGCCCGGATGTACGGTGACCGGACTGACAATGTCCAGAGTTATTTTGCCCGGAGGTATGGTGTCCAGAGTGACAATGTCCAGAGTTATTGTGCCCGGAGGTAAGGTGACCAGAGTGACAATGTCCAGATTTATTGTGCCCGGAGAAAAGGTGTCAAGAGTGACAATGTCCAGAGTTATTGTGCCGGGAGTTATGGTGCCTGGACCGTCAGTGTCATACAAGGGGTGACAAAGTCCAGAATTATTGTGCCTGGAGGTAAGATGCCCAGAGTGACAGTGTCATACAGGGAGTGACAGTGTTCTGAGTTATTGTGCCAGAATTACGGTATCCAGAGCGCCAATGTTCCGAGTTATTGTGCCCGGATGTACGGTGTAATGAGCGCCAATGTTCCGAGTTATTGTGCCCGGATGTACGGTGTCCGGAGTGCCACTGTTCCATGTTATTGTGATTGGAGTACGGTGTCCCGAGTGCCAGTGTCATTGAAGGGAGTGACAATGTTCCGAGTTATTGTGCCCGGAGGTACGGTGTCCAGAGTGACATTTACCAGAGTTATTTTGCCCGGAGGTACGGTGTCCAGAGTGACAATGTCCAGAGTTATTGTGCCCGGAAAAACGTTGCCTGGACTGACAGTGTCATACAAGGGTTGACAATGTCCAGAGTAAATGTGCCCGGAGGTAAAGTGCCCGGAGTGACAGAGTCATACTGGGAGTGACAGTGTCCACAGTTATTGTGCCTGGAGGTAAGGTATCCGGGGTGACAGTGTCATACAGGGAGTGACAGTGTTCAGAGTTATTGTGCAAGAGGTACGGTGTCCAGAGCGCCAATGTTCTGAGTTATTGTGCCCGGATGTACGGTGTCCAGAGTGCTAATGTTCTGAGTTATTGTGCAGGAGGTTTGGTTTCCGGAGTGACAATGTCCAGAGTTGTTGTGCCTGGAGTTACGGTTTCCTGAGCGCCAATGTTCCGAGTTATTGTGCCGGATGTACGGTGTCCGGAGTACAAATGTTCCGAGTTATTGTGATTGGAGGTACAGTGTCCGAAGTGACGGTGTCATTGAAGGGAGTGACAATGTTCAGAGTTATTGTGCCCGGAGGTACGGTGTCCAGAGTGACAATGTCCAGAGTTTTTGTGCCTGGAGGTAAGGTGTCAAGAGTGACAATGTCCAGAGTTATTGTGCCCGGAGGTAAGGTGCCCGGAGTAACAGAGTCATACAGGGAGTGACAGTGCCCACAGTTATTGTGCCTGGAGGCACGGTGTCCGGCCTGACAGTGTCATACAGGGAGTGACAATGTCCAGAGCTATTGTGCCCGGATGTACGGTGCCCGGACTGACAGTGTCCACAGTTATTGTGCCCGGAGGTAAGGTGTCCAGAGTGACAATGTCCAGAGTTATTGTACCCGGATGTAAGGTGTCAGGAGTGAAAATGTCCAGACATATTGTGCCCGGCGGTAAGGTGTCAGGAGTGAAAATGTTCAGAGTTATTGTGCCCGGATATACGGTGTCCGGACTGACAATGACCAGAGTTATATTGCCCGGAGGTAAGGTGTCCAGAGTGACAATGTCCAGAGTTATTGTGCCCGGTGGTAAGGTGCCTGGAGTGACAGTGTCATACAGGGAGTGACAGTGTCCAGAGGTATTGTGCCTGGAGGCATGGTGTCCAGCCTGACAGTGTCACACAGGGAGTGACAGTGTCCAGAGTTATTGTGCCTGGAGGTAAAGTGTCCGGAGTGACAGTGTCATACAGGGAGTGACAGTGTCCAGAGTTATTGTGCCCGGTGGTACGGTGTCCGGCCTGACAGTGTCATACAGGGAGTGACAATGTCCAGAGTTATTGTGCCTGAGGTACGGTGTCCAGAGCGCCAATGTTCCGAGTTATTGTGCCGGATGTACGGTGTCTGGAGTGCCGATGTTCTGGGTTGTTGTGCCTGGAGGGACGGTGTCCGGAGTGACGGTGTCATTGAAGGGTGTGGCAATGTTCAGAGTTATTGTGCCCGTAGGTAAGGTGTCAGGAGTGACAATGTCCAGAGTTATTTTGCCCGGAGGTACGGTGTCCAGAGCGACATTATCCAGAGTTATTGTGCCCGGAGGTAAGTTGCTAGGATTGACAGTGTCATACTGGTAGTGACAGTGTCCAGAGTTATTGTGCCTGGAGGTACGGTGTCCGGAGTGATAGTATCATACAGGGAGTGACAATGTTCCGAGTTATTGTGCCTGGAGGTACGGTGTCCAGAGCGCCAATGTTCCAAGTTATTGTGCCCAGATGCATGGTGTCCGGAGTGCCAATGTTTCGAGTTATTGTGCCTGGAGGTACGGTGTCCGGACTGCCAACGTTCCGTGTTATTGTGATTGGAGTACGGTGTCCGGAGTGTCAGTCTCATTGAAGAGAGTGACAATGTTCAGAGTTATTGTGCCCGGAGGTACGGTGTCCTGAGTGACAATGACCAGAGTTATTTTGCCCAGAGGTACGGTGTCCAGAGTGACAATGTCCAGAGTTATTGTGCCCGGAGGTAATGTGTCAAGAGTGACATTGTCCAGAGTTATTGTGCCCGGAAAAACGTTGCCTAGACTTACAGTGTCATACAAGGGTTGACAATGTCCAGAGTTAATGTGCCCGGAGGTAAAGTGCCCGGAGTGACAGAGTCATACAGGGAGTGACAGTGTCCACAGTTATTGTGCCTGGAGGTAAGGTATCCGGGGTGACAGTGTCATACAGGGAGTGACAGTGTTCAGAGTTATTGTGCAAGAGGTACGGTGCCCAGAGCGCCAATGTTCCGAGTTATTGTGCCCGGATGTACGGTGTCCGGAGTGCTAATGCTCTGAGTTATTGTGCAGGAGGTTTGGTTTCCGGAGTGACAATGTCCAGAGTTGTTGTGCCTGGAGGTACGGGGTTCTGAGCGCCAATGTTCCGAGATATTGTGCTGCATGTACGGTGTCCGGAGTGCAAATGTTCCGAGTTATTGTGATTGGAGGTACGGTGTCCAGAGTGACAGTGTCATTGAAGGGAATGACAATCTTCAGAGTTATTGTGCCCGGAGGTACGGTGTCCAGAGTGACAATGTCCAGAGTTATTGTGTCTGGAGGTAAGGTGTCAAGAGTGGCAATGTCCAGAGTTATTGTGCCCGGAGTTACGGTGCCTGGACCGACAGTGTCATGCAAGGGGTGACAATGCCCAGAGTTATTGTGCCCGGAGTTAAAGTGCCCGGGGTGACAGAATCATACAGGGAGTGACGGTGTCCACAGTTATTGTGCCCGGAGGTAAGGTGCCCAGAGTGACAATGTCCAGAGTTATTGTACCCGGATGTAAGGTGTCAGGAGTGAAAATGTCCAGAATTATAGTGCCCGGATGTACGGTGTCCGGAGTGACAATGTCCAGACATATTGTGCCCGGAGGTAAGGTGTCAGGAGTGAAAATGTTCAGAGTTATTGTGCCCGGATATACGGTGTCCGGACTGACAATGACCAGAGTTATTTTGCCCGGAGGTAAGGTGTCCAGAGTGACAATGTCCAGAGTTATTGTGCCCGGTGGTAAGGTGCCTGGAGTGACAGTGTCATACAGGGAGTGACAGTGTCCAGAGGTATTGTGCCTGGAGGCATGGTGTCCAGCCTGACAGTGTCACACAGGGAGTGACAGTGTCCAGAATTATTGTGCCTGGAGGTAAAGTGTCCGGAGTGACAGTGTCATACAGGGAGTGACAGTGTCCAGAGTTATTGTGCCCGGTGGTACGGTGTCCGGCCTGACAGTGTCATACAGGGAGTGACAATGTCCAGAGTTATTGTGCCTGAGGTACGGTGTCCAGAGCGCCAATGTTCCGAGTTATTGTGCCGGATGTACGGTGTCTGGAGTGCCAATGTACTGGGTTGTTGTGCCTGGAGGGACGGTGTCCGGAGTGACGGTGTCATTGAAGGGTGTGGCAATGTTCAGAGTTATTGTGCCCGTAGGTAAGGTGTCAGGAGTGACAATGTCCAGAGTTATTTTGCCCGGAGGTACGGTGTCCAGAGCGACAATATCCAGAGTTATTGTGCCCGGAGGTAAGGTGCCAGGATTGACAGTGTCCAGAGTTATTGTGCCTGGAGGTACGGTGTCCGGAGTGATAGTATCATACAGGGAGTGACAATGTCCAGAGTTATTGTGCCTGGAGGTACGGTGTCCAGAATGCCAATGTTTCGGATTATTGCACCCGGTGGTGTCATTTCCGGAGTGACAATGTCCAGAGTTATTGTGCGTGGAGGCACGGTGTCCGAGCGCCAATGTTCCGAGTTATTGTGCCTGGAGGTACTGTGTCCGGAGTCAAAGTGTCATACAGGGAACGACAATGTCCAGAGTTATTGTGCCCAAAGATACACTGTCCGGAGTGCCAATGTTCCAAGTTATTGTGCCTGAGGTACGGTGTCCAGAGCGCCAATGTTCCGAGTTATTGTGCCAGATGCACGGTGTCCGGAGTGCCAATGTTCCGAGTTATTGTGCCTGGAGGTACGGTGTCCAGAGCGCCAATGTTCCAAGTTATTGTGCCCAGATGCATGGTGTCCGGAGTGCCAATGTTTCGAGTTATTGTGCCTGAGGTACGGTGTCCGGAGTGACAGTGTCATTGAAGGGAGAGACAATGTTGAGAGTTATTGTGCCCGGAGGTATGGTGTCCAGAGTGACAATGTCCAGGGTTATTGTGCCCGGAGGTAAGGTGTCAGGAGTGAAAATGTCCAGAGTTATTTTGCCCGGAGGTACGGTATCCAGAGTAACAATATTCCGAGTTATTGTGCCCGGAGGTACGGTGCCTGGACCGACAATATCACACAAGGGGTGACAATGTCCAGAGTTATTGTGCCTGGAGGTTAGGTGCCCGGAGTGACAGTGTCATACAGGGAGTGGCAGTGTCCACAGTTATTGTGCCTGGAGGCATTGTGTCCGGCCTGACAGTGTCATACAGGGAGTGACAGTGTCCAGAGTTATTGTGCCTGGAGGTAAGATGCCCGGAGTGACAGTGACATATAGGGAGTGACAGTGTCCAGATTTATTGTGCCTGGAGGTGAGATGCCCGGAGTGACAGTGTCATACAGGGAGTGACATGTTCAGAGTTTTTGTGCCAGAGGTACGGTGTGCAGAGCGCCAATGTTCTGAGTTATTGTGACCAAATGTGCGGTGTCCGGAATGCCAAATTTCCGAGTTATTGTGCTGGAGGTACGGTTTCCGGAGTGACAATGTCCAGAGTTGTTGTGCCTGGAGGTACGGTGTCCTCAGCGCCAATGTTCCGAGTTATTGTGCCCTGATGTACGGTGTCCGGAATGCCAATGTTCCGAGTTATTGTGCCTGGAGGTACGGTGTCCGGAGAGACAGTGTCATTGAAGGGAGTGAAAATGTTCAGAGTTATTGTGCCCGGAGGTACGGAGTCCAGAGTGACAATGTCCAGAGTTAATGTGCCCGGAGGTAAGGTTTCAGGAGTGACAATGTCCAAAGTTATTTTGCCCGGAGGTACTGTGTCCAATATGACAATATCCAGAGTTATTGTGCCCGGAGGTAAGGTGTCCGGACCGACACTGTCATACAGGGAGTGACTGTGTCCAGAGTTATTGTGCCCGGAGGTAAGGTGCCCGGAGTGACAGTGTCATACAGGGAATGAGAATGTCCAGAGTTATTGTGCCCAAAGATACACTGTCCGGAGTGCCAATGTTCCAAGTTATTGTGCCTGCGGTACGGTATCCATAGCGCCAATGTTCCAAGTTATTGTGCCCGGATGTACGGTGTCAGTAGTGACAATGTCCAGAGTTATTGTGCCCGGATGTACTGTGTCCTGAGCGCCAATGTTCCGAGTTATTGTGCCCGGATGTACGGTGTCCGGAGTGCCAACGTTCCGTGTTATTGTGATTGGAGTACGGTGTCCGGAGTATCAGTCTCATTGAAGGGAGTGACAATGTTCAGAGTTATTGTGCCCGGAGGTACGGTGTCCTGAGTGACAATGACCAGAGTTATTTTGCCCAGAGGTACGGTGTCCAGAGTGACAATGTCCAGAGTTATTGTGCCCGGAGGTAATGTGTCAAGAGTGACATTGTCCAGAGTTATTGTGCCCGGAAAAACGTTGCCTGGACTGACAGTGTCATACAAGGGTTGACAATGTCCAGAGTTAATGTGCCCGGAGGTAAAGTGCCCGGAGTGACAGAGTCATACTGGGAGTGACAGTGTCCACAGTTATTGTGCCTGGAGGTAAGGTATCCGGGGTGACAGTGTCATACAGGGAGTGACAGTGTTCAGAGTTATTGTGCAAGAGGTACGGTGTCCAGAGCGCCAATGTTCCGAGTTATTGTGCCCGGATGTACGGTGTCCGGAGTGCTAATGCTCTGAGTTATTGTGCAGGAGGTTTGGTTTCCGGAGTGACAATGTCCAGAGTTGTTGTGCCTGGAGGTACGGGGTTCTGAGCGCCAATGTTCCGAGATATTGTGCTGCATGTACGGTGTCCGGAGTGCAAATGTTCCGAGTTATTGTGATTGGAGGTACGGTGTCCAGAGTGACAGTGTCATTGAAGGGAGTGACAATCTTCAGAGTTATTGTGCCCGGAGGTACGGTGTCCAGAGTGACAATGTCCAGAGTTATTGTGTCTGGAGGTAAGGTGCCTGGACCGACAGTGTCATGCAAGGGGTGACAATGCCCAGAGTTATTGTGCCCGGAGGTAAAGTGCCCGGGGTGACAGAATCATACAGGGAGTGACGGTGTCCACAGTTATTGTGCCTGGAGGTAAGGTGTCCGGAGTGACAGTGTCAGACAAGGAGTGACAGTGTTCAGAGTTATTGTGCTAGAGGTACGGTGTCCAGAGCGCCAATGTTCCGAGTCATTGTGCCCGGATGTACGGTGTCCGGAGTGCCAATGTTCCGAGTTATTGTGCAGGAGGTACGGTTTCCGGAGTGACAATGTCCAGAGTTGTTGTGCCTGGAGGTACAGTGTCCAGAATGCCAATGTTCTGAGTTATTGTGCCCGGATGTACAGTGTCCGGAGTGCCAATGTTCTGAGTTATTGTTCCCGGATGTAACGTGTCCGGAGTGCCAATATTCCGGGTTATTGTGATTGGAGGTACAGTGTCCGGAGTGACAGTGTCATTGAAGGGAGTGACAATGTTCAGAGTTATTGTGCCCGGAGGTACGGTGTCCAGAGTGAGAATGTCCAGAGTTATTGTGCCCGGAGGTAAGGTGTCAGGAGTGAAGATGTCCAGAGTTATTGTGCCCGGATGTACGGTGTCAGTAGTGACAATGTCCAGAGTTATTGTGCCCGGATGTACTGTGTCCTGAGCGCCAATGTTCCGAGTTATTGTGCCCGGATGTACGGTGTCCGGAGTGCCAACGTTCCGTGTTATTGTGATTGGAGTACGGTGTCCGGAGTATCAGTCTCATTGAAGGGAGTGACAATGTTCAGAGTTATTGTGCCCGGAGGTACGGTGTCCTGAGTGACAATGACCAGAGTTATTTTGCCCAGAGGTACGGTGTCCAGAGTGACAATGTCCAGAGTTATTGTGCCCGGAGGTAATGTGTCAAGAGTGACATTGTCCAGAGTTATTGTGCCCGGAAAAACGTTGCCTAGACTTACAGTGTCATACAAGGGTTGACAATGTCCAGAGTTAATGTGCCCGGAGGTAAAGTGCCCGGAGTGACAGAGTCATACAGGGAGTGACAGTGTCCACAGTTATTGTGCCTGGAGGTAAGGTATCCGGGGTGACAGTGTCATACAGGGAGTGACAGTGTTCAGAGTTATTGTGCAAGAGGTACGGTGTCCAGAGCGCCAATGTTCCGAGTTATTGTGCCCGGATGTACGGTGTCCGGAGTGCTAATGCTCTGAGTTATTGTGCAGGAGGTTTGGTTTCCGGAGTGACAATGTCCAGAGTTGTTGTGCCTGGAGGTACGGGGTTCTGAGCGCCAATGTTCCGAGATATTGTGCTGCATGTACGGTGTCCGGAGTGCAAATGTTCCGAGTTATTGTGATTGGAGGTACGGTGTCCAGAGTGACAGTGTCATTGAAGGGAGTGACAATCTTCAGAGTTATTGTGCCCGGAGGTACGGTGTCCAGAGTGACAATGTCCAGAGTTATTGTGTCTGGAGGTAAGGTGCCTGGACCGACAGTGTCATGCAAGGGGTGACAATGCCCAGAGTTATTGTGCCCGGAGGTAAAGTGCCCGGGGTGACAGAATCATACAGGGAGTGACGGTGTCCACAGTTATTGTGCCTGGAGGTAAGGTGTCCGGAGTGACAGTGTCAGACAAGGAGTGACAGTGTTCAGAGTTATTGTGCTAGAGGTACGGTGTCCAGAGCGCCAATGTTCCGAGTCATTGTGCCCGGATGTACGGTGTCCGGAGTGCCAATGTTCCGAGTTATTGTGCAGGAGGTACGGTTTCCGGAGTGACAATGTCCAGAGTTGTTGTGCCTGGAGGTACAGTGTCCAGAATGCCAATGTTCTGAGTTATTGTGCCCGGATGTACAGTGTCCGGAGTGCCAATGTTCTGAGTTATTGTTCCCGGATGTAACGTGTCCGGAGTGCCAATATTCCGGGTTATTGTGATTGGAGGTACAGTGTCCGGAGTGACAGTGTCATTGAAGGGAGTGACAATGTTCAGAGTTATTGTGCCCGGAGGTACGGTGTCCAGAGTGAGAATGTCCAGAGTTATTGTGCCCGGAGGTAAGGTGTCAGGAGTGAAGATGTCCAGAGTTATTGTGCCCGGATGTACGGTGTCCGGACTGACAATGACCAGATTTATTTTGCCCGGAGGTACGGTGTCAAGAGTGACAATGTCCAGAGTTATTGTGCCCGGAGGTAAGGTGCCCGGAGTAACAGAGTCATACAGGGAGTGATAGTGTCCACAGTTATTGTGCCTGGAGGCACGGTGTCCGGCCTGACAGTGACATACAGGGAGTGACAATGTCCAGAGCTATTGTGCCCGGATGTACGGTGCCCGGACTGACAATGTACAGAGTTAATGTTCCCCGAGGTAAGGTGTCCAGAGTGACAATGTCCAGAGTTATTGTGCCCGGAGGTAAGGTGTCAGAAGTGAAAATGCCCAGAGTTATAGTGCCCGGATGTACGGTGTCCGGAGTGGCAATGTCCAGAGTTATTGTGCCCGGAGGTAAGGTGTCAGGAGTGAAGATGTCCAGAGTTATTGTGCCCGGATGTACGGTGTCCGGACTGACAATGACCAGAGTTATTTTGCCCGGAGGTAAGGTGTCCAGAGTGACAATGTCCAGAGTTATTGTGTCCGGTGGTAAGGTGTCCGGAGTGACAGTGTCATACAGGGAGTGACAGTGTCCAGAGTTATTGTGCCTGGAGGCATGGTGTCCAGCCTGACAGTGTCATACACGGAGTGACAGTGTCCAGAGTTATTGTGCCTGGAGGTAACGTGTCCGGAGTGACAGTGTCATACAGGGAGTGACAGTGTCCAGAGTTATTGCGCCCGGTGGTACGGTGTCCGGTCTGACAGTGTCATACAGGGAGTGACAATGTCCAGAGTTATTGTGCCTGAGGTACGGTGTCCAGAGCGCCAATGTTCCGAGTTATTGTGCCGGATGTACGGTGTCCGGAGTGCTAATGTTCTGGGTTATTGTGCCTGGAAGTACGGTGTCCGGAGTGACAATGTCCAGAGTTATTTTGCCCGGAGGTACGGTGTCCAGAGTGACATTATCCAGAGTTATTGTGCCCGGAGGTAAGGTGCCAGGAGTGACAGTGTCATACTGGTAGTGACAGTGTCCAGAGTTATTGTGCCTGGAGGTACGGTGTCCGGAGTGATAGTATCATACAGGGAGTGACAATGTCCAGAGTTATTGTGCCTGGAGGTACGGTGTCCAGCCTGACAGTGTCATACACGGAGTGACAGTGTTCAGAGTTATTGTGCCTGGAGGTACTGTGTCCGGAGTGACAGTGTCATACAGGGAATGACAATGCCCAGAGTTATTGTGCCCAAAGATACACTGTCCGGAGTGCCAGTGTTCCAAGTTATTGTGCCTGAGGTACGGTGTCCAGAGCGCAAATGTTCCGAGTTATTGTGCCGGATGCACGGTGTCCGGAGTGCCAATGTTCTGAGTTATTGTGCCCGGAGGTACGGTGTCCAGAGCGCCAATGTTCCAAGTTATTGTGCCCGGATGTATGGTGTCCGGAGTGCTCATGTTCCGAGTTATTGTGGCTGGAGGTTCGGTGTCCGGAGTGACAATGTCATTGAAGGGAGAGACAATGTTGAGAGTTATTGTGCCCGGAGGTACGGTGTCCAGAGTGACAATATCCAGAGTTATTGTGCCCGGAGGTACGTTGCCTGGACCGACAATGTCATACAAGGAGTGACAATGTCCAGAGTTATTGTGCCTGGAGGTAAGGTGCCCGGAGTGACAGTGTCATACAGGGAGTGACAGTGTCCAGAGTTATTGTGCCTGGAGGTAAGATGCCCAGAGTGACAGTGTCATACAGGGAGTGACAGTGTCCAGAGTTATTGTGCCTGGAGGTAAGATGCCCGGAGTGACAGTGTCATACAGGGAGTGACAGTGTTCAGAGTTTTTGTGCCAGAGGTACGGTGTGCAGAGCGCGAATGTTCTGAGTTATTGTGACCGGATGTGCGGTGTCCGGACTGCCAATGTCCGAGTTATTGTGCTGGAGGTACGGTTTTCGGAGTGACAATGTCCAGAGCTGTTGTGCCTGGAGGTACGGTGTCCTCAGCGCCAATGTTCCGAGTTATTGTGCCGGATGTACGGTGTCCGGATTGCCAATGTTCCGAGTTATTGTGCCTGGAGGTACTGTGTCCGGAGTGACAGTGTCATACAGGGAATGAGAATGTCCAGAGTTATTGTGCCCAAAGATACGCTGTCCGGAGTGCCAATGTTCCAAGTTATTGTGCCTGAGGTACGGTGTCCAGAGCGCCAATGTTCCGAGTTATTGTGCCGGATGTACGGTGTCCGGAGTGCCAATGTTCTGAGTTATTGTGCTGGAGGTACTGTGTCCGGAGTGATAGTGTCATACAGGGAATAAGAATGTCCAGAGTTATTGTGCCCAAAGATACGCTGTCCGGAGTGCCAATGTTCCAAGTTATTGTGCCTGAGGTACGGTGTCCAGAGCGCCAATGTTCCGAGTTATTGTGCCGGATGTACGGTGTCCGGATTGCCAATGTTCCGAGTTATTGTGCCTGGAGGTATGGTGTCCGTAGTGACAGTGTCATTGAAGGGAGTGTCAATGTTCAGAGTTATTCTGCTCGGACGTACGGTGTCCAGAGTGACAATGTCCAGACTTATCGTGCCCGGAGGTACGGTGTCAGGAGTGAAAATGTCCAGAGTTATTGTGCCCGGAGTTACGGTGTCAGGACTGACAATGTCCAGAGTTATTTTGCCCGGAGGTACGGTGTCCAGAGTGACAATATCCAGAGTTATTGTGCCCGGAGGTAAGGTGTCCAGAACGACAATGTCATACAAGGGGTGACAATGTCCAGAGTTATTGTGCCCGGAGGTAAAGTGCCCGGAGTGACGGTGTCACTCAGGTAGTGACAGTGTCCAGAGTTATTGTGCCTGGAGGTACGGTGTCCGGAGTGACAGTATCATGCAGGGAGTGACAATGTCCAGAGTTATTGTGCCTGGAGGTATGGTGTCCGGAGTGACAGTGTCATACAGGGAATGACAATGTCCAGAGTTATTGTGCCCTAAGATACGCTGTCCGGAGTGCCAATGTTCCAAGTTATTGTGCCCGGAGGTACGGTGTCCGGACTGACAATGTCCATAGTTATTTTGCAAGGAGGTACGGTATGCAGAGTGGCAATGTCCAGAGTTATTGTGTCCAGAGTTACGGTGTCCGGAGTGACAGTGTCACACAGGGAGTGACAATGTTCAGAGTAATTGTGTCCGGTGGTACGGTGTCCGGAGTGACAGTGTCACACAGGAAGTGACAGTGTCCAGAGTTATTGTGCCCTGACGTACGGTGTCCGCAGTGACAGTGTAACACAGTGAGTGACAATGTCCAGAGTTATTGTGCTCGGAGGTACGGTGTCCGGACTGACAGTGTCATACAGAGAGTGACAATGTCCAGAGTTATTGTGCCAGCGGTATTGTGTCCGGAGTGACAGTATCATACAGTGAGTGACAATGTCCAGAGTGATTGTGTCCGGAGGTACGGTGTCCGGAGTGACACAGCACCTGTGTGTGTGCTGGGAGGTGAACATTCCTTCAGGAGTGGACCAAAGCCCTGTGAGTTAACTGCACCTTTAAAATATACCATGTTCCTGTGAGTGGGCCTGGTTCTCCAAGGCTAGGACTACTTTTGAAAGTCTGCAGTTAGCTTATCTCTGTTTGAATTCTGTCAACATTCAACTCGACCTTGTGATAGTTGAACTAAGTGAAAGCTGAACTGTTTTGTCGAAAACCAGGGGATGAGAGGATAACTTGAGTTTTGCCTGTCTTCGCCATTGAGAGCGTGCTAAGAAACAGTGTAAGGCAAGCATCTGAACAATGCTCAGTACTCATTACATTGAGGCATTTGGCTTAGTGCAATGGAGTAAATTCTGCAGAATTTGGAATAAAGCTCCTTTCTTTGCTTTTGCTAATAATTAGTCAAGTTTGACAATACTTTGCCATTTCCCTCACTTGTAAAATTGCTGTTTCTCTGAATACAGCTGTAAGTGTTAATTGTTTGTGAAAACTGTGAATTTATTAAATTTAAAAAGAAACAAACAGGACTATTGGGTGTTTCTTTTATTCCTGGTGCTGGAATTTGAATAAGAATTTGTACACCTTGTGTCTTTCACTATCTCACCCTTGCACGCACACACCATGGTTGCTGGGGAAAATATTAACACTAACGCAGTTAGGTGGTCGAGCAGAGGTTACTAAAAATCGTAGGACTATCTGTTTCCTTTCTTCCTGGTGATGTTGTTTATCACTGCATCTGACACCTGCGTGCATTCACATGACATGGGTGCTGGTGAAATATCAGCACGACTGCTGTTCGGCGGTAGTGTAAGAAAAAATAAGCAAGTGTGCCTAGGGTTCTGCTCACTGAGAGCTGTCTCTAAGGGAGATGGATCAGCATATGAAGGACTCTTCACTTTGATAAGGAGGAGAGGAGACTGACTTCTGAATAGCCTCAGTGTGTCTTATTTGCTGCTGTTCATGTCTTCCTACTGAGGAGTTTATCTTGATTTTTGTTTTTTTTATTGTTTAGTTTGTTTTCTGGGATATATTTCTGCTTATTTCTGTTAATTTGAAGCTGTGCTCAGCTGCATAGACAGCTACTCACACCATTGCTGCTCCAACCTGGGACTGCTTCTGCTACTGAAGCCTGGACTTCACCTGCACCCCAGCACTGCTGCTGCCTGGGTCTAAGTAGACCTGGGGTCCACTTCCACTGCTGCTCCTGGGGCTGCTTCTGAAAAACTAATAAACAGGACTATCAGATGTTCTGTTCACTCAGAGCTGGCTCTGAGGAAGCTGGATCGGTGTTGAGGACCATGTGGAAATAAAGGGTAGGTTGGTGACTGGATAAGGGCCTCTGTGAAGTTCTTCCTAATGAAGGATTTTTCTGCTCCTCTGATGCTGCTTGACCTGCTGTGCTTTTCCAACACCGTTCTAATCTTGACTGAAATCTCCAGCATCTGCAGTACCCAGTTCTGTGAAGTTATTTCACTATCAACCTAAGAACAATCCTTTACATGCTCTTAAACAAACTTACATTCTTTTGTACACTCTTAACTCTTAAGGGGTAGCCATGGGCTCCAGCTATGCCTGCTTCTTCGTTGGGCACATGGAACAGTCCATTTTTCACTGCTACACCGGCACCTTTCCCCGCATTTTCCTCTACTACATCAATAACTGGATTGGCACTACCTCGTATTTGCATGAGGTGCTTGGAAAGTTCATTAATTCTAGCAACACCAACCAACGTGACCTCACATTCACCTGAACAATTTGGACATCTCCTTTCCCTTCCTGGACCTCTCCATCTCCATCTCTGGCGACAGACTAACCGTGGACATCTACTACAAACCCACCAACTCCCACAGCTACCTGGAATACACCACCTCCCACCCTGCCCCTTGTAAAAACCCTATCCCTTATTCCCAACTTCACTGCCTCTGCTGCATCTATTCCTAGGAGGACCAGTTCCACCATAGAACATCTCAGATGGTGTCCCACCTCAAAGACCACAATTTCCTCTCCCACGTGGTTGACAATGCCCTCCAGTGCATCTCCTCCATTTCCTGTACCTTCACCCTTGAACCACACCACTTCCAACGCAACAGGGGCAGAACCCTTCGATCCTCACCTTCTACCCCACCAACATCTGGATAAATTGCATTATCCTCCACCACTTCTGCCACTTACAAACAGACCGCACCATTAGGGATATATTCCCTTCTGCACTCCATCTGCATTTCAGAGACCATCCCCTCTGTAACTCCCTTGTCAGATTCACACCCACTACCATCCCACCCTACCCTCCTGGCACCTTCCCTCGCCTGTGAAAGTGCAAAACCTGCACCCACACCTCCCCCCTCACCTCCGTCCAAGGCTCCAAATGATCCTTCCACATCTGACAGAAATATACTTGTATCTCCACCAATGTCATCTACTGCATCCATTGCACCCGCTGTGGTCTCCTCTACATCGGGGAGACAGAACTCTGACTTGTGGATTGTTTCAGAGAACATCTCTGGGACACTCACAACCACCAACCAACCCCACCGCCCCGTGGCTGAAAACTACAACTCCCCCTCCCACCAAGGGCATGCAGGTTCTGGGCCTCCTCCATCACCAAACCCTTTCCAGCTGACGCCTGGATATTCCACCTTGGAACCCTGCAACCAGGCGGATCAATGTCGACTTCACTAGTTTCCTCATTTCCCCACCCCAACTTATCGCAGTCCCAAGCCTCCAACTTAGCACCACCCTCCTGACCAGTCCATCGTCCTTCCCATCTGTCCACTCCAACTTCCACAACACTCCCGCCGGATGCCTTCATCTATCTATCACATTCCCAGATACCTCCCCCACCCACCCAGCATCACATCCCTCCCACTTATCTCTCAGCACCTGGTCCACAAGCCTCATTCTTGATGAAGGGCTTATGTCCAAAATATTGATTCTCCTGCTCCTCAGATACTGCCTGACCCGCAGTGCTTTTCCAGTATCACACTCTTGTCTCTGATCTCCAGCATCTGTAGTCCTCACTTTCTCCTACACTTTTAACCTACCAACATTCCTGCATACTCTCGTAAGCAGTCTATATCCTTATAACTCTTCTCATCACAGGCCCAGCCCATTCTTTCTACCCCATCCCTTTCACCTGACCATCTTCCTTTCCACCCATCTGCTCCACCTTACCCACTGACCAATCACAGCCACCTCCTCCCTGCATCCACTTAATGCCATCCCACCAATCTTTCCCCAGCCCCACACCCCCATTTATTTTTTTCCCTCTCTGACACAGTCAAGAAGGAGAGTCATTGCACACACACACACACACACACACACACACAGGTCTAGCTTCCTCAAGAGCCAGCTGTCAGAGTGAACTGAACCCCTGACTCTTGTTTTTTTTAAAAAAAATTTCTTCTTTTTTTATTTTTTCCCCACACTACCACCTAACTGTGGTATTGCTTATTTTTCCCCCAGCACCCCCATGTTGTGTGTGTGCAGGTGTGAGACACAGGGAAAGACACAAGGTGCACGAATCTTTATTCAAATTTCCACCACCAGAAAGAAAGGAAACACGCGAGTGACCAGTGACAAGCAGTGCCCTTCACATCAAAGTGCAATGCTGTGTGATCAAACAGTGAAGGGGAGGGCAGGGATTAAATCAAAATAGAGTTGGAGTGGGTAATAATACACTTCACTCCCTGCAGTGCCCATCTCTCCCTGAACAACTCCATGGTGTTGGTGGACACCGCATGCTCCTTTTCCAGAGCCAGCCGGGCTCTAACGTAACCGCGGAAGAGGGGCAGGTGGATGACTATGGAGGAAGCCAAGGGGAAGTGTTCCTCCTCAGGGCTCAGGGGGATTGTGATATACTTGCGGAAGCTCAAATGATCTGCAATTTAGGGTCATGTTCAGAAAATCTACCTCAGTGGCGGTTTGGTGCTTGAGGGAGTTAGTAATGGAGTTGACGAGGGCCCTTTCCACCTCCTGCCTGTCCCCCTGGATGATCTGCCAGCAGGTGGAGTTCTCCTCGACCCGCAGGAGGTTTCCCTGCATTGTACTGGTGCCTGGTTTCACCAGCCTGAGGGTCAGCCGGCCCCCTCCTCTCTGGACCAGCAGCCATTGACACAACAAGACGACACTGAGCACACACAGCACTGATCTGAGGCACAACCAGAGGGGACAATGCTGGCTCAGCTTGGGCATAGCATTTTCCAGTGTGCAGTGTCCCCAGTCTACAGGCGATAGGCAAATGCAGAATGGATGCTCTCTGTGCTGGGCAGCACTGCCTCCACCAGGCCTTGGGAAAGGAGTGACTGCAATTTGCTGGAGACGTCGCATCAGCCAGTCCCCTCTCCCTGTTAAACTCTTCTCTTCCCTTTTTCCCAAGATTCGAGGAATTACTCCGACTTTCACTCCCTCTCCACCCGGAACTGCTCTCCCTCTGGAATTCCTCTCACTCTCTCTATGACTCTTTTGTAACCTGTCTCCCTCTATAACCCCTGTCCCTTTGTAATCCCTCTCTTCCACTAACTCCTCTCTCTCCCTCAGTAACTCCTCTCTGTAAGTCCTTTCTCTCTTTCCTCTCCCTCTGTAACTCTCTCTCTCTCTCTCTCTCTCTCTCTCTCTCTCTCTCTCTCTCTCTCTCTCTCTCTCTCACTAACTCCTTTCTCTCTTTCTCTGTCCCTCAGTAACTCCTCTCCTTCCTCTCTCGGTAACTCATTTCTCTCTCAGTACCTCATCTCCTCTCTCTCTCACTGAGTAACTCTTCTATCTCCCTCAGTAACTCATCTCCTCCCTCTCTCTGAAACTCCTCTCTCTCTAACACCCTCAGTTACACCCATCCTCACTCTTTCTCTCCCCCAGTAACTCCTCCCTCTCTCTCAGTAACACCTCTCATCCCTCTCTGTAACACCTTTTTCTTCTCCCTCTTTCTCTCTCTCTCGGTAACTCATCTCTGCTTCTCTCAGTAACTCCTCCCACCCTCCTCTGGATGAAACCCAGCCAATGTTCTATTGTTTCTCTCTCGGAGTCCGGGCTCCTCTCGCTGCTGTCTGCCGGCCTGGCTACAGGTATTTCCTTCCCCGGTCTCTGCTTCTCTCTGGCCGTTCCGGGACCGGTATTGCCTGGGTGAAGTGAACGAGAGGATCGCGATGGTGTGCAGCCTGGATCGGAGAACCCACAACCAGAGAGAACACAGAGCCAGCCAAGTCCAATAACCCACGCCCCAGCATGGACTGCGATGCTCTGTCAGGAAGGAACCTGCCATCGAGTCCACAGCAATGTGGGAGGGGTAACCCTTCGATGAAGAGAGGACCAGCAGACGGGAAGGTTTGTACTGTGACTCTTAACTGCCGTCTGGGCAATTAGGGATGGCCAATAAACACTGGCCTGGCCAATGGTGCCCCCATCCCATGAATTTATTTGAAAAAAAGTGACAATAATAAATTAAATTAAATCAAACTTCACACCCGTCATCCCTCTCTCCTGATGAGAAATTGGAATTATGGTGATTTGACCGTTCATAATAAAGCAGTGAATCTGAGCACAGCAAGTTGATATGAATCCAAAAAGACAATTCCCCTGGCTGAGAGTGGCTCAGAAGTTAGCCTTGCTGGAGCACAGTGCCAGGAACCAGAGTTTGATTCCAGCCTTGGGTGGCTGTGTGGAGTTTTGCATGTTGTCTGAGTGGGTATCCTTCGGGTGCTCTGATTTCAATGATGTTCAAGTTAGGTGGATTGGCCATGCTGAATTGCCCATAATGTAGAGGGATGTGCAGGCTGAGTGGGTTACCATAGCACCCCCCCCCCCCCTCCACACACACACATTCCTGCAGGTTTAGGCAATGCTCAATCTAATGCAACATCCTGGTGGTTCTCCTTTGCCCCCCCCCCCCCCAGTCTAATCACATCCTTCCTATAATGCAGTGACCAGAAATGCGCACACGACTCCAGCTGTGGTCTCACCAAAATCCTGTAAAGCTCCAACATGACACCTCCCTGCTCATGTATTCAGTGGCTTTGACCCATCTTAATTCCCTTACCTGCCTATCCTGCTGCCTTCACGGATGGCTGGACACACAAACCAGGTTCCGTGTAATCTTCTGTACTTGCCAGCGTCCTCCTATTTAACATGTACTCCCTTGCCATGTTAGTCCTCCGGAAATACATATCACAGAAATTTGGGCGTTCAGTAGCGCAGAAAGGAGAAATAAAAGACTGGCATCAAGAACTGGCATCTTTTAAACTTTGTAACTGTGCCCACATACATTACTTCATCTGGAAGTTCACTCCATCAAAAACCATTCTGGGGACAAAAGAGTTGCTCCTCAATCTTTGAATCCTTTTCCTCTGACCTTACAAACATGGCCACTAGTCTTAACTCCCCCAGACTAGGGAAAAGACCCTTGTCATTCACCTTATCCAATCACTGTCATGATTTTACAAACCTCAACAAGGTGACCCCTCAACTTCCTATGCTGCAGTGAAAAACTCGTACAGTTCTGATTACCACACGATCAAAAGGATGTCGATGCTTTAGAGAAGGGAAAGAATATATTTACCAGGACGTTGCCTGGTAAGGAGATTTTACTTGTGAAGGAAACTTGGATAGACTGGGTTTGTTTTCACTAGAATGCAGGAGGTTGAGGGGCGACCTTCTAGAAGTTTATAAGATTGTGAATGGCATGGATAGGGTGGAAAGTATGAGGCCTTTTCTCAGGATGGAAGAGTCAGTTACTCGGCGACACAGGTTCAAGGTTCAGGGGTCAGTGAGGTGTTTTAAAGAGATATGTGAGGCATATTTATCATGGAAATGTTGGCGAGTTCATGGAACACCCTGCCAGAACAGACAATGGAAGCAGACACAATTGTAGTTTTCAAGAAGCATCCAGCAGCAGGCATGAATAGGAAGGGAACAGGGGAATACGGATCCTGTAAGTGAAGACAGTTTTAATATGGAAGGCAAAATGTGTCAATGCAGGCTTCGAGGGTTGAAGGGCATTTTCCTATGCTGTAATGTTCTTTGTAAAATGTCCCCAGCCTCTCCAGTCTTTTTTTATATCTCAAACCCTGCACTCCTGGCAACATCCTGGTAAATCTTTTCTGAACCGTCTCCTGTTTAATAATATCCTTCCTAAAGCAGCGTGAGCAGAACAGGACACAGTCTTCCAGAACTGTTTTTATCAACTTCCTGTACAACCTCAGCATGCCATCCCAACTCCAATATTCAGAGGTCTGAACAATGAAGGTCGTCACACTCCAGCAGGCATTGTTTCACCCTGACTCCCCTTGTAATCCAGATGCCATCTATCAACCCCTCAGAAAATTTACAGGAAATGACATCACCACAAACCCCAGGAACCCCGTCCAGGACAAACATATAAATAGAAAGCAGGAGACAACAACTTCGCTTCACTTGAAGGTTACCACTGATGATGTTACCTCGCCAGGTAATGAAATGTCCGGATATCAAACCTACTGCTCAGCGAGCAAATCTGCACCCTAATTTTTTGACGTTTGTTTGATTTCCAGCATCCACAGTTTTTGTCCTTATTCAGATCTGAAGATAAAGCCGTGCATATCTGCGTTTTAGGGGACACTGTTCGCAAGTAATCCATAGCTGATACATTAAACAATAAAGACATTTGAGAGTGCAGGTGGGAGATAATTTAAAACAAGGAAAAAGAGTAAGTGCTGAGAGAATGCAGCAAGTTTGCAGCAACTGTGGAAAGAGAAACAGACAGACAGAGTTAACATTTGGAGTTCAATGTTCAGTTTTCATGACAATTTAAGATCTCCTCTGAATGACAGAACCTCCCACGAGTTCTATTCTGGTGGCTCAGGACTGATGTTCATGTTCAAGTTTTGTGCAAGGGCCAGATCCTACTCAAATGACTACAGTTTAAGCAGGTAAAACCTGTGTAAATTTTGGGAATGAATAGGAGGGTTTTGCAGTTAAAGCCCAGCTACCAAGCCAAAGCAAGCACCAATTGAAAATAATGCATTCCCATTGGCTTAGAAAAAGGCAAACAATCAAAATAAATTGATTGCAAGAATGTTTCATCATTGAGTTTAGTCTGCCCTTCCCTCTGAACATAATAAATCTGCAATAAGCAATGCACCTGTTTCTAGAATACGTTTTATTTCAACAATAAATACTTTGTACAGTGAGCAATCGAATCTTGCTGAGGAGACAGGACCATGAATATTTTCTCTGTGCTGACATTTGAAGCACAGATTGAAGTGATATGGGATATTTTGGAACTATCATGGTCCCTGGATCACTAAACATTAGATATGTAAGTAAGATACACATGGAAATCGTGATGATATGACTTGCACGTTTCAAATTCCCATGACCCTCTGTTGACCCTTCTCCCTGACCATCAAGAACACCCAAGGCTTAACTCCCAGCTCCCTGTGTACCAGCTCCCCAGCCTGTGATAACTTACCTTGGTTTATTTAGACATTTCAAAGCAATCCTCTGCCTTCTGCAGTGAGTTTCAGTCACAGACATTGCAAAGTCCGAGTGTGCAGGTTTGCTCGCTGAGCTGTAGGTTTTATATCCAGACGTTTCATTACCTGGCTAGGTAACATCATCAATGGCGACGTCCACGTGAAGCGAATCTGTTGTCTCCTGCTTTCTATTTATATCTTTCTCCTGGTTGGGTTTCCTGGGGTTTGTGTTGATGTCATTTCCTGTTCGTTTTCTGAGGGGTTGATCGATGGCATCTAGATCTATGCGTTTGTTTATGGCATTGTGGTTGGAGTGACAGTCCTCTAGGAAATCTCTGGCATGTCTTTGCTTAGCCTGTCCCCGTTAGTTTCCTGGTAGCTGTTTGCTAAATCTCGGCTTCAACCATCTCTTCGGTAACTAAGCTCCAGATAGCATCATCACACACTGAGTCCCATTTCCCAACTATCATTCTGTTCCTTTGTCCATGTGATTACTATCCAAACCCACACATTACCTTCTGAATACTCAGTGACCGAGTCAGTAAGCTAACCTCCAGATCCAGCCCCACAAACCTCTAGACCCTCCGAACCCTGTTAGCTGAAATTACAAACATACATCATGAATCATCCGATTTCAGGCCCACCTTCTACCCTCCTCTCATCTGACCTGTCAAACACCTTGACTGTTAGAACCATCCTCCAATCCAGAACTGACCAGAAAAAAAAACACCACCCACACATTCTAAATACTCCCACCAACTGAACTCTCCAATTCAACTTCAACCATCCAGCTAATGCCCCCAAACAGACACAATTACCCCCATTGAAATGCATTGACACAGTAGAGTGGTACTGGAAAAGCACAGCAGTTCAGGCAGCATCCGAGGAGCAGGAAAATCGATGTTTCGGGGTAAAGCCCTTAATCAGGAATACAGGCAGAGTGCCTGAAGGGTGGAGAGATAAATGAGAGGAGGGTGGGGCGGGGAAAAAGTAGCATAGAGTAAAATAGGTGTTTGGGGGAGGGGATGGAGGTGATAGGTCAGAGAGGAGGGTTGGGAAGGTAGCAAAGAGTACAATGGGTGGATGGGGGTGGGATGAAGGTGATAGGTGAGAGAGGAGGGTGGGGTGGATAGGTGGAAAGGAAGATAGGCAGGTAGGTCAGGTCATGGGGACGGTGCTGAGCTGAAAGTTTGGAACTGGGGTGAGGTGTGGGAAGTGGAAATGAGGAAACTGTTGAAGTCCACATTGATGCCATGGGGTTGAAGTGTTCCGAGGTGGAGGATGAGGCGTTCTTCCTCCAGGCGTCGAGTGGTGAGGGAGCGGCGCTGAAGGAGGCCCATGACCTCCATGTCCTCGGCAGAGTGGGAGGCGGAATTGAAATGTTGGGCCACAGGGCGGTGTGGTTGATTGGTGCGGGTGTCCCAGAGATGTTCCCTAAAGTGCTCTGCTAGGAGGTATCCAGTCTCCCCAATGTAGAGGAGACCGTAGCGGGAGCAACGGATACAATAAATGATTAGATTCGATTAGATTCCCTACAGTGTGGAAACAGACCTTTCAGCCCACCAAGTCCACACCGACCCTCTGGAGAGTAACCCAACCAGTCTCATTTCCCTCTGACTAATGCACCTAACACTATGGGCAATTTAGCATGGCCAATTCACCTAACCTGCACATCTTTGGACTGTGGGAGGAAACCCACGCTTTCACAGGGAGAATGTGCAAACTCCACGCAGCTAGTCGCCTGAGGCTAGAATCGAATCTAGGACCCTGGTGCTGTGAGGCAGCAGTGCTAAGCACTGAGCTACCGCACCGCCCTAAAGCCTGGGCTTAAGATGACCGCTACCAGAAAATCCCATCGTGTTCACTAATGTCCTTCAGTGTGGGAAATCTGCTGTCCTTACCTGGCCTGCACGCCAGCCACAAAGCAATGGCGGTGACTCTGAATTGCCCTCCTGTGCAATTAGGGATGGGCATTCTCATCCTAAGAATGAATATATTTCTTACGCAAAAATTCAGGGTCGTGGGTGCAGGGGCAGGGGGTCCAGTGATGAGCCCTAACAATATAGTTGTTACAGCCAGGGGAATACATGCCCCAGTCAGGCTGAGCGAGGAGGCGCATAGGGCGACGGACAGGTAGGCACCTTCGCTCAGCTTCAGGACGACAAGTTTGGAATGGTGCAAAAGGGGACCAACTGGCGTTGGTGAATTTGCAGGTAAAATTTTGATGGATGTGGAAGGCTCCTTTAGGGCCTTGGATGGAGATGAGGGAGGAGGTGTGGGCACAGGTTTTGCAATTCCTGCGGTGGCAAGAGAAGGTGCCAGGACGGAGGGTGGGTTGTTGAGGGGGGGGGCGTAAACCTGATCAGGTAGTCATGGAGGGAACGGTCTTTGCGAAAGGTGGAAAGGGGTGGGGAGGGAAATATATCCCTGGGGGTGAGGTCTGTTTGGAGGTGGCGGAAATGTCGGTGGATGATTTGGTTTATGCAAAGCTTGATAGGGTGGAAGGTGAGCACCAGGGTGTTCTGTGCTTGTTATGTTTGGAGGGATGGGGTCTGAGGGTGGAGCTGTGGGATGTGTACGAGATGCATGGCATGGTATCTTTAAAAACGTGAGAAGGGAAATTGCCGTCTCTAAAGGAGGCAGCCATCTGGTGTGTGCTGTGATGGAACTGGTCCTCCTCGGAGCAGATACGGCGGACGCAGAGGAATTGGGAATATGGGATGGCATTTTTTCAGGAGGTAGGGTGGGAAGAGGTGTAAACCAGGTAGCTGTGGGAGTCGGTGGGAATGTAAAAAATGTCGGTGTCACGTCGGTCGTCATTAATGGAGATGGAGAGGTCCAGGAAGGGGAGGGAGGTATCAGAGATGGTCCTGGTAAATTTAAGGTCGGGGTGGAATGTGTTGATGAAGTTGATGAATTGCTCAACCTCCTCGCGGGAGCACGAGGTGACGCCAATGCAGTCATCAATGTCACGGAGGAAGAGGTGAGGTCTGGTACCGGTGTAATTATGGAAAATCGACTGTTCTTTTACATTTACCAATTATACTGCCCCTTTTCCCAACTATCCGGATACACTCAAGGCAGAATGGCCAGCTCATCCTTGTACCAGCTCAGCAATCTGCATTATCCAATCTTTGTTTATTTCACCATTTCAAAGCCATCCTCTGAAATGTGAAGGAAGGATGTGACTCAGGAAACACATAGATTTGACAAAAATCTTCTGTGAAGATTGCAGCTCTGTATCAGCTAAGCGACAGAATTTCATGATTATGTGCAATGAATCTGTCACAGTCATATTCAATCATATTTTGTTTCTGATTTACAGTATCTGCAGTTCCTTCCATTTTATTTGATTATCAAGGACATGAATGCTCAGCACTTCTCCAAAATAAAATGTTCAAATCGTCAATCACTATGAGACAGAAACTAACAGTTAATAAGTCTGTTGTCCACCTGTAAACTTGTGAAACACTGACTGTCTTTGTCCCTGTGCTGCGTAACTGACTTACTCAAGGGCTAATGCAACAGGCCAGACAGACAGTAAGTCAGGTGGCATGCCTGAAATGGTAAATGTCCCTTTATGTTTCTATGAGACAGTATTGAATGCCCAAAGGAATCCCTCGTTAGCATTTGGTGCGAAAAGGTTGGATTATGATGGGGTCTGGATAAGTTAGATATTGCAAACAGGAGATAATCAAATGGACAGTCAATATTTTCAATAATATAAACGAAAGAACTGTGAATGTTGGAAATCTGAAACACAAGTAGAAATTGCTGGATATTTCTCTTGCATTCTCTGCACCGATGCTGCCAGACATGTGGAGTTAACATTTTGACCCTTTTTGCCGAATTGGACTTGAAATGTTAACTCTACTTTCTCTCCACTGGCTTCAATAAGCAGCTCTGCCTCCCCCATTTTGGAGCAGATATTTTAATCTTCATTTACTGTGTAACATCAACTCTGACAGCTCAGTTTCCAGACATGAAAGTTATTTTTTGGAAATGCGCATGCAATTTAAATTCCTCTCATTTTCCCGTTGAAAAGGCTTTGGCTTCTTTTGATGGGCAACATAAAGACAGAACATTTTCTCAAGATTCAAATATAAATGGTTTCTGTTCATTTCTGTTCCTGCCCAATATGTTTGTATTTAAACCCATATCAAAATAATAAATGAACAGATTTTAACAAAGGCCAGAGCATCAGGGGATCTTTAATTGAAAATTAATCAAGATTCAATTTGTTGGATTCCAGAATCCACTGCATAAATGCCACCTTGTGATCCATGAACATCCAACATGTTCAAGAAAATATTGATGATCATTACTCCAGGTCGAGGAGAGCATTACAGCACCATCTGGATATATTGGCACTGAAGTGAAATCAAATAATGTTCATATTTAGATAATAGGGTAATCGAGTCAAAGAGACATACAGCACCCTTCAGTCCAACTTGTCCGTAACAACCAAATATCCTAAATTAATCCAGTCCAACTTGCCAGCATTTGGCCCATATCGCTCGAAACTCTTCCTATTCATATACCCATCCAGATGCCTTTTAAATATTGCAATTATACCAGCTTCCACCACTTCCTTTGGCAGCTCATTCCATCAACGCACCACCCTCTGTGTGTCAAAGTTACCCTTTAGGTCCTTTTAGATCTTTCTGGTCTCACCTTAAACTTATGCCCTCTAGTTTTTGACTCATTCATCCCAGGGAAAATACCTCGTCTATTTCCCCCATCAATATTTCTCATGATTTTATAAACCTCAGCCTCCGACAATTCAGGGAAAACAGTCTCAGTCTATTCAGCCCCTCCCCATTGCTCAAACCCTCCAGCCATAACAACATCTTTGTAATTTTTTTCTGAACGGTTTGAAGTTTCACAGCATCCTTCCAATGGCAGGGAGACCAGAACTGCATGCTGTATTCCAATAGTAGCCTTACCAATCTCCCTTAAAGACACAACATGACCTCCCAAATGCATGCTTCACTATCCTATCTATCTCCGACTCCACTTTCAAGGAACTATGAACCGTCACTCCAAGGTTTCTTTGTTCACCAACATTCCCCAGGATCTCAATATTAAGTGTAATAGTCCTACCTTGATTTGCTTTTCCAAAATACAATACAACGCATTTATCAAATTTAAGCTCATCGGCCATTCCTTGGCTCATTGGCCCACCTGATCAAAGTCCTGTTTTATTCTGAGAAAAATATCTATTCTAGGTTGTCCACTGCACCGCCGATTTTGGTGTCATCTGCAAACATGCTTACCATACCTCCTAACGTCACATCCATATCATGTCTGTAGATGACAGAGGTGGACTCAGCACCAATCTTGTGACACAGCGTTCGTCACAGGTCTCCAGTCTGAAAAGTAACCCTCCACTACCACCCTCTGTCTCTTCCCTTCTAACCAACTTTTTTTCCAATGGCTAGTTCTCCCTGTATTCCATGTGATCTAACCTTGCTAACTAGTCTCCCATGAAGAAGCTTGCCAAACACATCACTGACTTCCACACAGACAACTTCCACCACTCTGCCTTCATCAATCCTCTTCTTCACTTCTTCAAAAAAACTCAAAGAAGTTAGTGAGGCATGATTCCCATGCACAAAGTCATGTTACCTATCCCTAATCAGTCCTTGCCTTTCCAAATACATTTAAATCTTGTCTCTCAGAATTCACTTCAACAATTTGTCTGCCACCGATGTCAGTCTCACCAGCCTATAGTTCCCTAGCTTTTTCCTTTCTTAAATATTGGCAACATGTTAGGCAACCTCCACTCTTCTGGAATCTCACCTTTGGCTATCAATGATCCAAATATCTCAGCAAGGGGTCCAGCGATCACTTCCCTAGCTTCCCACAAACTTCTAGAGTAAACCTGATCAGATCCTGGGATTTATCCACCTTTACCCATTTAAAAATGTCAAGCACCTCATCCTCTGTAATATGGACACTTTTCAAAATATTCCCCCAAATTCTGTATCTTCCAATCCTTCCTCACTGTAAATACTGGTGCACAATAATTGTTTAGTATCTCACATATCTCCTGCAGATCCACATACAGACAGCCTTGTTGATCTTTAAGGGGCTGTATTCTCTCCCTAGTTAATCATTTGCTGTAAGAGTATTTATAGAATCCCTTTCGATTCTCCACAGCCCTATTTGCCAAAACTATCTCATGTCCCCTTTTTGCCCTCCCGATTTCCCGTTTAAAGATTCTCCTGCTGACTTTATATTATTCTAGGAATTCATTAAATCCTGCTGTCTCTGCCTGACATATGGTCTTTTTTTTTTCTTAATCAATACCTCAATTTTAGTAATCATTCGACATTCCCTACACCTACCATTCTTTCCTTTCACCCTGATAGGAACATACTGTCTCTGGACTCCTGTTATCTCATTTTTGATGGCTTCCCATTTACCAACCTCCACCGCCTCCCCTGGCAGCCCAGTCCACTCACACATTCCATTCCATTTTTCTCTTTTCCTTCTTCACTTATGCGTTTTTGATCTGTATACTCTCTTCTTTCTTCTCCTGGCCATGGGACTCCTGTCCTCAGACTGTGCACAAACCCAGCCGGACAGTCTCTCGGCCCAGCTGAGCAATCTCTCAGTAGCCTAAGGTGCCGCCCTCTCAATGGCTGAGCATGTGCAGTCTCTTGGCTAGGTGTGTTGATCTCTCTGCCTGACATGGTGATCTCTCGGCCGGCTGTGGTGATCTGTTGGCCGGGTGTGGGGATCTCTCGGCCGTGTATGGGGATCTGACAGCCCGCCATGGTAATCTCTTAGCCTAGCATGATGATCTCTCAGCCCAGTTTGGTAATGTCTTGGCCCGGCATGGTGATCTCTCGGCACGGCATGGTCAACTCTCAGCCTGGCATGGTGATCTCTCGGCCTGATGTGGCGATCTCTCGGCCCAGCGTGATGATCTCTCAGCCCAGCATGGTGATCTTTCAGCCTGACATGGTGCTCTCTCAGCTCAGCGTGGTGATCTCTCAGCCCAGTGTAGTGATCTCTCACCAAGGTGTGATGATCTCTTTGCCCGGTGTGATGATCTCTCAGCCTGGTGTGGTGATCACTCGGCCCAGCATGTGCAGTCTCTTGGCCAGCTGTCGACTTAGCATGAAGCTCTAATCTGAAGGTGATTCTTTGAAGTGCAGTCCAACTAAGATTAAGCACTTAAAGACTGTAATGTTTGAACCTGCATCTTTATTCCTTTATTTTCCACTTAAAAGTCAGAAGGTCTGCAACGTATAACTTTTAAACTTACATCGTGTGTTTTATGTTATACTATATTTACTTTAAAAATAAAAAGGGTTGAATTTTTAACATTGTTCTTTCTTCATACCTTCTTCTTAAGATTCTGTGCCGAGGTATTTGTCCCTAAGATTGCTCATTGTGTGGTGACATCATACACTTCTCACTGTATTCCTGTACCTTTGTACTGAGTACATGTGACAATAAAATCAAAATCAAATAACAAACCAAAGAAAGAAGAGTTGGAATAACTATTGGAAAACTTAGCAGAACAATGGGTTATTTAACTCATAAACAGCAACTGCTGAAATAGAGTAACATCTCATAAACACATCTTTGTCACAGGCAAATTAGGTAAAATAGATTGTCTCACATGCAATTCTGGACAAGGATTGTAATAGAGTTGTTCAAGATTTCATTTACTTTCAGTGTTCTAGAAACAGTTCAATATTTATTTCCTATTCATGTCCCTGTCCAAATGTTGTAATTTACATTTACATTACAGTGTAAAAACAGACCCTTTGGCCCAACATGTCTACACCGACCCGCCGAAGCATAACCAACATTTACCCCTTACCTAACACGACGGGCAATTTAGCATGGCTAATTCACCTGTCCTGCACATCTTTGTGACTGTGGGAGGAAACCGGAGCACCTGAAGGAAACCCACGCAAACACGGGAAGAACGTGCAAACTCCACACAGTCCGTCGCATGAGGTGGAGAATTGAACCCCAGTCTCTGGCAGTGTGAGGTAGCAGTGCTAACCACTGTGCTACCGTGCCGCCCAGGTAATTGCACCTGTCTGGACCACTTTCTCTGGCAGCTCATTCCATACCCACACCCCCTCTGCATGAAAATGTTGCTCCTCAGGTCCCTTTAAAAACTTTCCCCTCTCACCTTAAACCTGTGCCAACTGGTTTTGGACTCTCCTGCCCTGGGGAAAAGTCCTTGGCTATTCACCTTGTCTCTGCCCCCCTCATGATTTTATAAATTTTGCCAGTGATGATATATAACCCGGGTAGAAGATGAAAGGCTGAGTACCAGGAAATACAGAATCAGAATAAAGGCTTCAGTTTCAAACTGGTAACTAATGGAGTGTCACAGGAATCAATGCTGTGACCTCAACTATTTACAATCACATTAAACTACTGGGTTAGGTTGAGTAAATGGGAAGGAAAAGGAACCTGGAATATAATGTGGCTGTGCCATGAGGTTGTATGATTGACAGGAATAACAGAGAGCAGAACATTATTTAAAAGGAGAGAGATGACAGAATTCTGGAGGAGGAGGGTCTGCCTGTTCTTAGAGAAGAATCACAAAAGAGTAACATACAGGTACATCAAAGAAGTAAGTAGTCAGATGGAATATTGATCTTTGATGTTAGGGAGTATTTTTTTAAAGGAGGGAGGTCTTGTTACAACTGCACAGTCACTGTTCAGACCACACATCGAGTATTGAGTTCAGTTTTGGTTTCCTTTATGAAAACGATATGCATGCATTGGAAGCAGTTCATAGAAGTCTCAGTTCCTTGTTTCAAAACTCCAATTAACCTGGATTAGAAACATTAACTCTCTTATCCCTCCACAGATGCTGCCAGACCTGCTGCGGTTCTCCAGTGATTTCTTTTTAGCATGCTCCAAGAGGTTTATATCTAGAATAATCAATACCCCTGAGTTAGTTACAGACTGGATCTAATCAAGGGATTCAAAGTAGTGATCTGACTGGAAAGCCACTGGAATTCTGAAAATGTGATTGCATTGATATTTTTGTCTCAATAGTATCCAGCGGAGGTGTCTTTTTAAAAGTAAAACTCAACATTCAAACTTCCATGTGCACTAGTCTGGGAAAGCCACATCTGGGACTGTATCCTCCAAGGTGGGTCTGTGTCTCAGTGACCTGGAGCTGTTTCCTGGTTACTGCCTTTTCATAGCATCCCTGTTGCAGTGTTTTAAATACAGGAAGAGCTCACTGAACAGAGAAGATCAAAGAACAATGCAGCACAGGAACAGGCCCTTCGGCCCTCCAAGCCTGCGCTCACACATTTTCCCCTTCCACACTAAAACTGTCTTCATTTCCAGGATCCGTATCCCTCCATTCCCTTCCTATTTGTGTATTTGTCCAGGTATTCCCTTAAATGCTGCTAATGTGTCTGCTTCTATCACTTCCTCTGGCAGTACATTCGAGACACTCACCACCCTTTGTTTAAAATAAGGGCCTTGCACATCTCTTTTAAACTTCCCTCCGAGTGGTTTTAACCTGTGCCTTTCGTACTTGACCCCTCTATCCTGGGAAGAAGTCTCATGTTTCCACTTCATCCAATGCCATTCACAATCTTATAAACTTCTACATTCCAATGTAAACAAATCCAGTCTATCCAAACTTTCTTCATAGCTAAAACCACTCATGCTAAGGCAACACCTTGGCAAACCTTTTCTGTAACCTGTTTAAAGCATCAAGGTCCTTCTAGTAGTGTGGTGATCAGAACTAGACACAATATTCCAAGTGCAGCCAAACTAAAGTTCTACAAAGCTGAAGCATAACTTGCCTATCATAGAAATTATAGAATCCTTACAGCGTGGATACAGGCTATTTGGCCCAACAGGTCCACACCGACCCTCTGAAGTGTATCCCACGCAGACCCATTCCCCTCCCCTATTATTCCACATTTCCCCTGAATAATGCGCCTACCGTACTCATCCCTGAACACTATAGGCAATCTAGCTTGGCCAGTTCATCTCACCCACACATCTTTGGACTACTGTTTTTCTCAATGCCCATTCCAATGATGGCAAGAATGCCATAGGCCTTTTTACTCCCTTATCCACCAGCAAGAAAGGAAGCATATGTCAGGTATAGGCAGGATAGATCGAGTGAACCCTTCGAAGAGTATACGTAAGAGAGACATCAGGAGGGCAAAAAGGGGACTATAGACCAGTGAGCCTGATGTCGGTTGTGGGCAAGTTATCGGAGGGAAATCTGAGGGACAGGATGTACATGTATTTGGAAAGGCAAGGACTATTAAGGATAGTCAATATGGCTTTGTGTGTGGGAAATCATGTCTTACAAACTTGATTGACATTTTTGAAGAAGTAATAGAGGATCGATGAGGGCAGAACGGTAGATGTGATCTATATGGACTTCAGTAAGGTGTTCGACAAGGTTCCCCATGGAGATTGTTGAGCAAGGTTAGATCTCATGGAATACAGGGAGAACTAGCCATTTGGATACAGAACTGGCTCAAAGGTAGAATACAGAAGGTGGTGGAGGAGGGTTGTTTTTCAGACTGTGACCAGTGGAGTGCCACAAGGATTGGTGCTGTGTCCACTATTTCTTAACATTTATATAAATGATTTTGATGTGAGCATAAGAGGTATAGTTAGTATGTTTGCTGAAGACACCAAAATTGGAGTTGTAGTGGACAGCGAAGGTTACAACAGGATCTTGATCAGATAGGCTAATGGCCTGAGGAGTGGCAGATAGAGTTTAATTTAGATAAGTGTGAGGTGCTGCATTTTGGGAAAACAAGTCATAGCAGGACATACACGTTCATGGTAATGTCATAGGGAGTGTTGCTGAACAAAGAGACCTTGGAGTGCAGGTTTATAGTTCTATGAAAGCGTAATCTCAAGTTCGTGAAGAAGGCATTTGTTATGCATTACTTTATTGTTCAGAGTATAGAGTACACGAGTTGGGAGGTCATGTTGTTGCAGTACAGGACATTGAGAGAAAGTGAGGACTGCAGATGCTGGAGACCAGAGTTGAAAATGTGTTCATGGAAAAACACAGCAGGCCAGGTAGCCTGGCCTGCTGTGTTTTTCCAGCACCACATTTTTCAGTACAGGACATTGGTTAAAGCACTGCTGGAATGTTGTGTGCAATTCCAGTGTCCTTCCTATCGGAATGATGTTGCGAAACTTGAAAGGTTAAGTAAAGATTTAAAGGGATGCTGCCAGGGTTGGAGAATTTGAGCTATAGGGAGAGGTTGAATAGGCTGGGACTTCTTTCCCTGGATCGTCAGAGGCTGAGGGGTGATCTTACAGAGGTTTATAATATAATGAGCAACATAGATAGGATAAATAAACAAAGTCTTTTCCCTGGAGTGTGGGAGTACAGAACTAGAGGGCATACGTTTAGGGTGAGAGGGGAAAGATATAAAAGAGACCTAGGGGGCAACTTTTTCATTCAGAGTGTTTTACGTAAATGGAATGAGCTGCCAGAGGAAGTGGTGGTGGCCAGTACAATTGCAACATTGAAGAGGCATCTTGATGGTTATGTGAAAGGGAAGGGTTTGGAGGGATATGGGCCAGGTGATGGCAGGTGGAACTAGATTGTGTTGGGATGGCATGGACGAGTTGGATGGAAGGGTCTAGTTCCATGCTGCATATCTCTATGACTCTATGACTCGATGACACTGACACTGCCACCTTTAGTGATCTGTGGATGTGTACACCCAGATCCCTCTGCATATTAATAGTCCAAAGGGTTCTGGCATTCACTATATAATTGCTAGCTGTATTTGACCTTTCAAAATGCATCACCTCACATTTGTTGAGATTAAACTCCATCTGCCATTTTTCTACCTATACTTCCAACTGATTTATATTCTGTTGTACCCTCTGATAATCCTCCTCATTATCCACAACTCCACCAATCTTTGTATCGTCCCAATCTTTGTATCATCCACAAAAGTACTAATTAGACTCCTCACATTTTCCTCCAAATTATTTATATAGGCCATGAACAGTAGACGTCTCAGCACTGATCCCTGTGGAACACCACTAGTCACAGTCCTCCATCCTAGAAAGCTTCCTACACCACTTCCCTCTGTCTCCTATGATTGAGTCAGATCTAGACAGGAAAATCCATCTGGCCAGCTCACCCCGATATCATGTGACCTCACCTTTTGTACCAGTCTGCCATGAGGGGCCTTGTCAAAGGTTTTACTGAAGTCCATGTCAACAACATAAACTGATTTTCCCTCATTAATCATCTTCATCATCTCCTTAAAAATATGGTCAAGTTAGTAAGGCACGACCTCTCCCGTATAAAACCATGCTGTCTGTCACTAATAAATCAATTTTTTTCTCAATGCATATAGATCTTCTCTGTGTGAATATTTTCCAGTCATTGCCCTAACACTAACATAAAGCTCACAGGTCTGTAATTCCCAGGATTATCCCTGCTACCCTTCTTAAACAATGGGACAACATCAGCTATTCTCCAGTCCTCTGTGGCCAGAGAGAATACAAAGATGTCTGTCAATGCTGCAGCAATTTGTTCTCTTGTCTCCCACAATATTCTGGGATCGATCCCATCAGGACCCAGGGACTTATTTACCTTAATACTTTTTAAGACACAGAGAATGTTTCCGTGTCCATGTTTAACCGGATGTCATGAGGCTTCATGGGGTCTGGCATTAATGCTGAGCACTTTCAGAGCACAGACCTCTTGACTGTACCCCCCGGGAGCTGTTCCCTCTGCTGGCTCTGTCTTGCCAGTGGGACAGGACCTGCCCTGAGATGGTCATTGTGTGGTCTGGGACATTGTCTGTAAAGTGGGATTTTGTGAGTGTGACTATGTTCGTGCATATGTCTGTGAGGAATATACTGCAGGTCAGTTTTAAGTGTATTACAAGAAAGAGTTAACACCTCTTTATTTCTTTGAATTTTAGAATCAAGCGGAACTAAATTGTTTTTCTCAGTTGAAGATAATTTAGTTCTCGTTTGCTTCAATAATCAGAGTATACACCCGATTATTTCTCAATTCAGTAACTAAAGTAACCAGCTGATTATTGCTCAATTCAATAACTGCAGTAACCAGCTGGGTCACCTTCCCAACACACTGCCAGACCAAATACATTGAAAACGGCTTCAGAAAGGCCTGAATTTAAATATAGTTCTGCAGTACCTCACTCTCCCTCCAATAAAGAGTGAGACAATGATGGGATCTGAAATCTGTCTAGAGAGCTTCCAAACTGGGTCCACGCAGTTATTCAAATGCCCCCTCACTCCAAACAATTCAGAACTATCTCAGAGAGGGTGCAGAATATTCCCAAAGGGGAGAGGGACCAGCAGGATGTTGCTGTACACATTGGAACCCATGATACGGGATAGAAAAAGAACGGGTCCTGAGGAGAGAAAATAGGAATTTACGCAAGAATTTAAAAAGTCGAACCCCGAGGGTAGTTGTAGGAGGGGGGTGAAGGTGTGAGTCCTTTTAGTGTAGAGAGTAGGAGAAAGAATATCAGGCTTATTGATTTAACCAAATCATAACTTATACATGTACTTAATAAAAGCAGAGGGCTTAGTAAACGGATTCCCGCGGCAGGGTTTTGAGATTTCACTCCCTATTGCCGGTTTCCTCCCTCATTCATTCCATTTCACGGAAGCGCGATTTGACAGTAACTTTCTTAAAGGGGACAGAGACCCAATTCAATCTGGATCTAACAGGTCCGTGCTGTTGGAGACAACCTGTCTGATGTCCTGCAAGCTGTTCAAGTCCCGATAGATGGTTCTGAGGGGAATTAGTATTCTCGTCTTTTCATAGTTTCGGGTGAGATAGTGCGCTGGGGAGTGGGGAGATCACAGTTTGGTGAATGTCTGAATGAAATGCGGAAGGAGTAAATACCGAGCGATTGTGAGTGGGTTGGCAAATAAAGGGCCTTAATATAAAAACAAAGAAACATATAGTACAATATCTTACACAACCATAGAATATGTTAGTACATGTCTCTGGTGATACATGTCGGCATAAATTGTTGGTACATGTCAAAAATCACACAACACCAGGTTATTGTCCAACAGGTTTAATTGGAAGCACACTAGTTTACGGAGCGACGCTCCTTCATCAGGTGATTGTGGAGGGCTCAATTATAACACACAATTTATAGCAAAAATTTGCAGTTTAATTAATTTTTGCTAATAATTCTGTGTTACGATCGAGCCCTCCACAATCACCTGATGAAGGAGTATCGCTCCGAAAGCTAGTGTGCTTCCAATTAAACCTGTTGGACTATAATCTGGTGTTGTGTCACCTCACCCTAGTTCTAAACTTCCAAGTCAGTAACTGTCCCCATGACTTGTCCGAACTTGTCCTACCTGTCTATCTCCTTTTCCACCTATCCACTCCACCCTCTCCTCCCTGACCTATCACCTTCATCCCCTCCCCCACTCACCCATTGTACTCTATGCTACTTTCTCCCCACCACCACCCTCCTCTAGCTTATCTCCACTCTTCAGGCTCACTGCCTTTATTCCTGATGAAGGGCTTTTGCCCGAAACGTCAATTTCGCTGATCCTTGGATGCTGCCTGAACTGCTGTGCTCTTCCAGCACCACTAATCCAGAATCTGGATTCCAGCAGCTGCAGTCTTTGCTTTTACCTCGCTGATTTTTAACTTTGTCCACCCCAGTCCAACACCGGCATCTCCAAATCATTGATACATCTCGGCACAAATGATGTCGGGAAGAAGAGGAGGAACATACTACAGTGGGACTTCGGAGAACTAGGAAGAAGGCTGAAAAGCAGGACGTCCAAGGTTGTTATCTCCGGTTTGCTTCCAGTTCCTAAGACTGGTGAGGCCAGAAACATGGAGATAATGGACTTAAACGTGTGGCTGGGGAACTGGTGCAGGAAGCAAGGATTTAAATTCTTGGATCACTGTGGTATGTTTTGTGGTAAGCATAAATTATACAAGAGATACGGTTTGCGCCTTAATAGGTTAGGAACCAGCATTCTGGCAGGCAGGTTTGCTACTGCAACACAGCTACGGTTAAACTAAGTAGCGGAGGGGGAGGGGACAAACTGGATGTTTAAGAAGGAAATTGAAGGGAAAGTTAGAACAAGGGAAGTCAAGAAAGACAACTGTATCAATGAAGCACAAAACTCAATGAGGGATAATGCTGTAAGGTTGAGTGAAATAGGAGTTGATGGGAAAGGTGAGGGCAGTAACAAATTAAAAATAAGATGGGTGAGCTTGAGGGTCTTTTGGAAATTGGCAGATACGATATTGTGGGGATAACTGAGACGTGGCTTCAAGTGGACAGGGCCTGGGAAATGAATATTCATGGCTACACGTGCTTTTGTAATGACAAACTGACGGGCGGAGGGGTTGGGGTGGCCATGTTGGTAAGGGATGATATTCAGTCCTTTGCGCGGGGGGACCTAGAATCAGGGGGTGTAGAGTCAGTGTGGATAGAGCTGAGAAATTCTAAGGGTAAAAAGACCCTCTTGGGAGTTATCTACAGGCCCCCAAACAGTCGTCTGTATGTCGGATGTAAGTTGAATCAGGAGCTGAAATTGGCCGGTCACAAAGATGTTACGGCAGTTGTTATGGTGGATTTCAACATGCAATTTTGTCTCTGGTATTGTGCAATGAACCAGAATTGATCAGAAACCGCGAAGTGAAGGAGCCATTGGGACGTAGTGAACATAATAGAATAACCTTCAATCTGCAATTTGAGTGGGAGAGGGTACAATCGGAAGTGATAATATTTCTGTTGAATAAGGGATCTGTGGAGCTATGAGAGAGGAACTGGCCAAAGTTCAATGGTGCAATACCTTAGCAGGGACGACATTGGAGGAACAATGGCAGATATTTCTGTGTATAATGCAGAAGATGCAGGATCAGTTCATTCCAAAAAGGAATCTCCCTGAGGTAACAGTGGTTGAAGTATCTGAACTTATGGGAATTTATATTTGCCAGGAATTGGTGTTGGAGAGACTGTTAGGTCTGAAGGTTGATAAGTCCCCAGGGCCTGATGGTCGACATCCCAGCGTACTGAAGGAGGGGCTCGTGAAATCGTGGATGCATTGGTGATTTTTTTCCAGATTTCGATAGATTCAGGATCAGTTCCTATGGATTGGAGAGTGACTAATGTTGTACCACTTTTTAAGAAAGGTGGGAGAGAGAAAGCAGGAAATTATAGACCAGTTAGTCTGTCCTCAGTGGTGGGAAAGATGCTGGAGTCTATTATAAAGGATGAAATTACAACGCATCTGCATAGCAGTAACAGGATAGGTCAGAGTCAGCATGGATATATGAAGGGGAAATCATGTTTGATTAATGTTCTGGAATTTTTTGAGGATATAACTCTGAAGATGGACAAGGGACATCCAGTAGATGTAGTGTACCTGGACTTTCAGAAAGCTTTCATAAAGTCCCACACAGGAGGTTAATGAGCAAAGTTAGGCCGCATTGCATTGGGGGCAAAGTACTAACTTGGATTGAAAGTTGGTTGGCTGATAGGAAACAAAGAGTAGTGATAAACGGCTCCATTTCGGGATGGCAGGCAGTGACCAGTGGGGTACCGCAGGGATCAGTGCTGGGACCGCAGCTTTTTACAATATATGTTAATTTATAGAACATGGTATTAGTAATAACATTAGCAAATTTGCTGATGATACTAAGCTGGGTGGCAGGGTGAAATGTGAGGAGGATGTTAGGAGATTACAGGGTGACCTGGACAGGTTAGATGAGTGGTCAGATGCATGGCAGATGCAGTTTAATGTGGATAAATGTATGGTTATCCACTTTGGTGGCAAGGACAGGAAGGCAGATTACTACCTCTTTGCTTCTATGCTCAATCCCTCTTGTTATGAAGGCCAGCATGCTATTAGCCTTCTTCACTACCTGCCGTGCCTGCATGCTTACCTTCGTTGACTGATGTACAAGAACACCCAGAGGGATTGAGTATAGAACCAAACAGGTGCTTCTGCAGCTGTACAGGGCCCTGGTGAGACCACACCTGGAGTATTGTGTGCAGCTCTGGTCTCCAAATTTGAGGGAAGACACTCTGGCTATTGAGGGAGTGCAGCATAGGTTCACGAGGTCAATTCCTGGAATGGCAGGACTACTTACGCTGAAAGACTGGAGCAACTGGGCTTGTATACCCTTGAGTTTAGAAGACTGAGAGGGGATCTGATTGAGACATATAACATTATTAAAGGATTGGACACTCTAGAGGCAGGAAACATGTTTCCGCTGATGGGTGAGTGCCGACCCAGAGGACACAGCTTAAAAATATGGAGTAGACCATTTAGGACAGAGATGAGGAGAAACTTCTTCACCCCGAGAATGGTGGTTGTGTGGAATGCTCTGCCCCAGAGGGCCGTGGAGGCCCAGTCTCTGGATTCATTTAAGAAAGTGTTGGATAGAGCTCTCAAGGATAGTGGAGTCAAGGGTTATGGAGATAAGACAGGAACAGGATACTGATTAAGGATGATCAGCCATGATCATAATGATTGGTGGTTCAGGCTCGAAGGGCGGAATGGCCTACTCCTGCACCTATTGTCTATTGTCTAATAAGATATTTTAAAGTGATTGACTCTCTGCATCAGTAAAGACATGCCAGCTAGCCCACGGAGACATTGGTAATGCTTAACTGATATGGGTGAGCAGGGCAGAACCTCAACAGATCACAGGATATTCAGGGACAAAGGTTACAAGTGACCACATCAGCGAACAGGCACCGTGTGTTAGAATCTGACTGGTAGATGTGTAATAGACAATGACCTCATGTAATCAAAATGCTGAGTTAATTGAATTATTAATTTGATGTAATTAATTTACAGACCTGATGGAATCATCGCCCAATTGGTTGACTTGTGGACTTGATATGATCAACTGCACAACAACAGTTAGTTTGCAGACTGACATAACTTTGATGTCAGAAAGTGTAAGATTGGTATTATGCGGGTGTTTGACAGAGAGAGCTCAATTGTTCTGTGTGATGGTCTTGAGTTCCTCTCCTGGCTGTAATCAATTCCCGCTTGAATAAACTGCTATTCCTGCTGAATTCCCCAGGCCTTCAGAGTCTTCTTGCCTCACTCCGACAGCAGTTGTATTTGGATTTCTCACAGTGCCATGTCCCAGTGGGAGTAGGAACGGAAGGGTAGAGCAGATGAATGCGTGGCTGAGGAGCTTGTGGAGGGGAGAAGGATCCAAAGTTTTGAGTCATTGGAATCGCTTCTGGGGTAGAAGAGACCTGTCTAAGGAGGAACAGTTACACCTGAATTGCAAGGGCAATGATATACTGGTGGGGAGGTTTGCTCGAGCTGCTTGCGTTGGGGGCGGAGGGGTTTGGAATTGATACCCAGATACATAGTGGGGAAAGAGATCAGTCTGAGATTGGTATAGTTGTGTGAGAAACAAAGCTTACGCACTTCAATAATTTCAGTCCGAGACAAGATCTGAATCTGTAGTGTCATTTATTTCACCCTTGCAAGAGGGTGCAATGGCCACTGTATACAAGGCAGAGACACACACACACACACACACAGAATTCAACGAATACACGATATTTATGTAATTTTGTTCCTTTTTTTATCCCATTGCTCCTCCCCGTTTACATCTTCCACTTCTCTAAGACTGGCACCCATTACTCTTGTTTACCTCTTGCCTTATCCGGCTTTGTCTGTGACAAAATGTTTATTTCTGGCCTCACAAGGCCATTTGACCACATCCCACTGTGGCCCATTGTTAGGTATTATCTATTCCCTCCATCTGTGCTTTCCCCAACCAGACAGATCCTTATGACCTTTTAATTGGGGTTTGTTCCTGTGTTTCTGTACAAGTGGGAAACAGATGCTTATAACTACTGCTTGTGCAAGTATCTGGCTTAACCTACATCCTCACAGCACCTTATCTATTTGTCTGTAACATCTACCATTGTTTTGCAGTCATGTTTCATTCTTGCATACAATTTTAGCTAATACAAAAACAATTATGTATTTCCTCCACATAGTTTGCATTCTTGTTGACTCAGCTCTTAGTTGAAAGAATTACACAATGGTGTGAGTTCATTTACCTTGCATAAGTAACTATAATTGCAGAAGTAACACGACTTTACCTATGTCCCACAATTTCCCCTTTTTCTTGAATTACCATTTGTTATTTTCTGCATTTTTCTTTTCAGCATCGCCCCCAAAATTCGCAAGCATCATTCCCCAGATTTCATCCATCTTGATCTCACTCATCGCCTCATTATTTAGTCAATTTCCTCTGCTTGGTCCCTTTTAGTGGCATCTATTTCATTTAGGCTGTCTCAATCAGTCTTTGGGTGCGCCCTCGTATGATACAACAGAATATGATACAATAGCCAATGGCCACCAACACCCCGACTACGACTATCAGGGAAGTAAGGATGGAAACCATCACCCCCTTCCATTTTCCAAACCATGATACAAGCCATCCCATGAGAGATGTGTCTACTCATGAATTCTCGGCCAGTTCCTCTGCTAAGGTAGTCAATCACCTTAAGACCCGAGTAATTGAACCATCAGGCACAATGTTAATAGGAATCAAGGTACAACAGCTTCTTCCTAACACACACACACACACACACACACACACACACACACACACACACACACACACACACACACACACACCCTTTTCCCGCTAGAATCATATCAAGGGCCATTCTTTTTTTCCCATGCCATCCTACTTGTCACATCAAACTGTTCTGATATTCCTTTAACCGCATCTCTTGTATAATTTATATTTCACTGTTGATTATAGAAAATGTAATTTATCCAACCTACATTTTTATTAATTGTTACCCACCAGAAGAGAGCTGACTCAAAGCCTGCTGCAATCTGGTTACGAGCCTTGAACTCATCAGGTACCCAAGGGACTCCTATAGAGTCCAGATAAATCCTGTCATCGAAAGAAGTGTCTAACAGTAATCTCTTACTCCTTCCCTTTTTCCCCACTATATTTTCCTTCTCAAATGCCAGGGTAAATGGAATTGCCAATTGCACAATTGCACATATCCCTCTCCAATCCATTGGTATGGTGGGTCTCAATATTTTGCCTCCGCAGTACCACCACAGATCCGCTCGGGGAGCCATTGGTGCTGAGTAGTTCCCTCCAGTGTCCGTATCGGTGCCATTCTTAATCTCTGTACATACTTTTAGCTTCCACAAATCTCTAGACCGATTTGTACCTTGTCTATTCACACACATCGTGTGATTTCCGACTGTGGCTGAAAATGTAGTGGGGGGGGGGGGGGGGCTTTTGAATCTTTCTTCTCCAAGGGAGCGAAGATCAGGGATAGAGAGGTACAATTCCTATAATTCCATGCAGTCTTATCCTGATACAGGGTTATAATACATTTCATGACCTTCCTGTCTCGCTTACACCCGAGTGGAAAGGGAACCACCTGGGTCACTGGCCTACCAGAGGCGCATGCATAGCATTTGCTCTTGTGCAGACATCTTACAGTACACTTTACCCATTCAAACCAGTCATCCCCATATCCAGCTTCTATTTCAATGGTCTGTTTCAAGTCCTTTATCTCTATAATTTTTACTACTTTAGGACCATCGGAAGGGGTGAAATATTGTACCTTGTGATTCAATACTTCTGCCCGTTTTCCCTGTCCTGCGCTAATTTTTAAATCAACAGCCCAAGAAATACTTCCCGTTTGCTTATATTTCTATCACAAATGTTTCATCTAACTGTATCTCATAGGTGCCCCCCACCACCCCCACCCCGAGAATTGCTTTGTGCCATGTGGTTTTCTTTATCATTAGGTATATTCGGTTACGCTCTATATCGGCACAATCGAGAGGTAACTGGAAGGTGGCCCGGTGTATTGTGACAAAACCATTATACCAAGTACCATCCCCAAAGGATTTAAGATGTATCTCTGAGATGCAGTACTGTCTCAGATTATCTACATCCCCACAATTTACTAAGTTACATGCATCAGGTCTATTACTTGGGGATTATCAGACTCAGGGACCATTAATAATACATATGAAAATTATATTTGACAAAATCCCAATACAAAGAGAACTAGCATCATAATTCTAAGCATTCCCAGCATTCTACAAATTGTGCTGAAACACAAAAAAAATTAATACACAATCCTACAGAAATAATCCCGCGCTCGCATCGCCACTGTATAATCAGTTACTCAAAGTCTCTTCAGCCTGAGTTTCAGCGGGTCTTCCGTTGATTCGGCTGTCCAGACTTCTTCCTCAACTGGAGATTTCATTGGCCCTTTGATCCGAGTGTAGTGAGTCCAGCCTTTCTCCGCTGTCCTTATTGTCGTTTCAGTAATCAAAGGATCCTGATACGGCCTTTCCCAGTCCGGCTGCAATTTAGTCTCTGTCCATGATGTCACTAAGACCCAATCTCCCGGCCGGATGGGATGAACGGTGAATTCAAGGGGTGGAGTCTGTGCCAATAAACCCTGTTTCCTGAGGAAAGACAAAGAGGAGGACAAGCCCAGTATATACTTATTTAAGAACAAGTCTTTAGTTTCGAGAATTGTCAATTCTCCGTTCGTTTCCAGATAAGGTAATCCAAAGATGATTTCATAGGGGATAGTCCCAAGTCTTTCCTTGTGGCTGTTCGTACTCGCAAGAGAGTTATAAGTAAACATTTGGTCCAAGGGAGTCTGGTTTCTATTATCAATTTAGAGAGCTGTCGTTTGAGTGTTTGGTTCATTCTCTCAACCCTTCCCGATGATGGTGAGTGCCATAGAGCATGGAACTCCCAGGAAATTCCCAACCCTTTCATTATCTCCTGTAACACTTTAGAGGTAAAATGAGTTCCTTGGTCGGAATCTATACGGTTCACTAGCCCATATCGGGGAATTGTGTGCACTAATATTGTTTTAGAAACCACACTCGCAGTGGCGGTGGCTAGGGGGTATGCCTCAACCCAACCAGATAGATGATCTACTATGACCAGCATATATTTTAGTCTTCCTACTCTGGGTAGTTCAGTATAATCCACTTGAATACTCTGGAAGGATCTCAATCCCGGGTCTCTTCCTCACGGGCTCAGTTTTCTCAAGAATTGCTTATTTACCTTTCTGTATGTTATACATCCCTCACATATTTGTTTAGCAATTGTATATATTCCTTTACATCCATATTCCCTAAAAACTAAAAGATACAATTCTTGTACTCCTCAATAACTGACTTGATGTAGAACAGCCACAATTTCTCACATTATCATTTTGTTTAACATTTCCCTTCCATCGGGTAACATCCATTGCCCGTCTGCTGTTTTTTTGCAGCCCCAAAATCTTTCAATTCTTTTTCTTCTCTTTCAGTAAATATAGGAGCTTCCGGGGATTAGGGACAGTAGGTATTAGGGAATGAATCAGCATTCCTTGTGGGTCTAGGCCTGCTTCCTTTGCCCCTTCATCGACTAATCTATTCCCCTTAACTTCTGGTTCATTTCCTTTCTGATGACCATTTACATGCACCACCGCTATTTCTCAGGGGAGTAATAGGGACTCCACGACCCGTTTAATCAACTCCTCACGTACTAATTCCTTCCCCCGGCTATTGATCAGTCCTCTTTCCTGCCATATCTTTCCGAAAGTGTGCACAACACCAAATGCATACTTAGAGTATGCTGCTCCGTCTTTATTTTCCAACGCCCTAAGGGTTATTTCCAGTGCATAGAGTTCGCAGGAATGAGCTGACCACCCATTTGGCAACCCTCCTGCCTCGACCAAACTAAATTTCATCACATCTACAACTGCATACCCATTATTTCTTTTCCCTTCAGGCACCTGGGATGATCTGTCTATAATGAGTCAGGCTCCTGCATGAAGCAGAACATCTCACAGGACATGCCGACCTTAGTTTGGTATTCTATAATGTCAAGGCAGTTGTGCTCTGGATTCTAAGGAGATTCTCCTTCCCCTTTCCAAAGAAAGGCAGCTGGATTTAAACAATTGTCCGTGACCAACACTAGATCATCCTTTTCTATTAATATTGCCTCATATTTCAGAACCCACGAGTCCTGTCAACCATCGCCCAGCTTTTTGGGTTAGGATCGTTCTCACTTGGTGTGGGGTGCTTACTATTAGTCCCCAAATGTAAGCTTCCTGCTTTCCTCCACCAACAGTGCAGTGGCAGCCATGGCCTGCACACACTCAGGCCACCCCCGGGATACTGGTCCAATAGCTTCGAAAGATATGCTACTGGCTGTTTCATTCCTCCCCACCTCTGGGTTAATACTCCCAAAGCCGCTCTCTTATCCACGGTAGCAAAGAGCTGGTAAGATTTATCTAGAGAAGGTAAGGCTGACATGGGTGCATGGATCAGATCTCTTTTGAATTCTTAACTAGTTCTTTCTCCTCTTCTTCCCAACTCAGACACTTTGGTTAATCCTCTAATAGTTTGAGATATAATTTATTCATCTTTTGAGCATAAGAATCAATCCACAATCTGCAATATCCGTTTAAACCCAAAAAATTCCACAACTCCCGTTTAGTCCTGGGCCGTGGAATCCCCAGTATTCCCTCTAACCGTTCCGGGCTTATCTTTCGCTTTCCCTCACTAACTAAATGTCCCAAGTATATCACTTCTCGCTCCACATATTGTAGTTTGATTTTAGATACCCGCAATCATTGCTGGCCCAGGAAATTCAATATTTTTTTAGTGGCTTCTACTACTCTTTCTCTTCTCTTTCCTGTTACTAAGAGGTCGTCTACATACTGCAACAGGGTAGGTCGCTTGGGGCTGCTAAATTTCTCCAATATCTATTCTAACATCTGTCCAAATAAATTCGGGGATTGCGTAAACCCCTGGGAGAGCACAGTCCACCGGTATTGCTGTTTCTGTCCTTTTCTGGGATCGTCCCATTCAAAGGCACAAAAATCCCACTTGCCCCAGCCAAGGGACAAGCCCAAAAGGCATCCTTTAAATCTATCACACTAAACCATTTGTGGTCATGATGGATCTTACTTAATAACGTATAAGGATTTGGCACCACTGGGTGCCTGACCTGTTCTATTCAATTCAATGTTCTCAAATCCTGAACCAATCGGATTTTCGCACTGATAGAGTTAGGATATTATAAGGACATATACTTGGATCGAACAGTCCATCTCTAGCCCCTCAATGACTGGCTGCAGTCCTCGTTTACCTTCTATGTAAATGGGATATTGTCGCTCATAAACAACATCCCGTTTCCTTTTTAAACTTATTTCTAGGAGATGGATCTGTACTTTTCCACGATTCCCTTTTCTAGCCCATATAATAAGGTCTATCTCTCTCTCCACATCTTCCATCAACATTGCCATTTGTACAACTAATTATTTTTCCTGACTTCAAATCGCCAGTCCTAAGATGATAATTAAATCTCTCCTGAGTAAGTTACTTCCTATATCGGGGATATACAACAGTTCCCATGTGACTGTATCATTAGGACCTTTTATCATCATAGGTTCAAATACTGGAACAGTAAATCCTTCCCCTTTTACCCCTGAAACTGTAATTGACTGTGTTGACATTTCTTTGGTTTAAAATTCAGCGATGATCGTGCTGCCCCCGTATCTACGAGGAAGACTACCTCTTCCCCACAGGGTCCCACCTTCAATTTTATCGAGAGTTCCTGGTGGCTCCCCGGGGGCAGGAAACCCTGACACCCCTATTCTTCAACAAAATTGATAAGCGAATTGCCCTTTCTTTCCTTTGTAGATCAGGACACTCCCACTTGAAATGCCCAAGTTTCTGCAATAATAGCATCCTGCCGGTGGAGACTTCCATCTCTGCCCCTGTCTCCCTCTCCCTCTCCCTCTCTGTCCTACATGTTGCCTCCCGCCGCTCCGGTTGCTCACTATTGGTTCCATTCTTTTCTTAACTACCTCATCAATGGTAGCTACCATCATTTTGCCTTCTGTGTTTGTCTCTCATCCTCTCTCTTTGCAAACACTTTCTGTACCTCTCTTAATAATTCATCTAATGGTGTTTCGCTCCTCCCTTCTATCTTCAGTATATTTCTCTGTGTCTGTCCTTGCCTTTGTCATAAAATGTACTTTCAAAAGACCCTGTGCCACTGGGTCCTCAGGGTTCATTCCAGAGTATTTCCGCATTGAGTCTCTTAACCTTTGCAAGAAAGCTGAGGGAATCTCATCTTTCTCCTGTCTAACTTCAAAGGCTTTAGTCAAATTCTGCGAATTCGGAACTGCCTCTCTTTTTTTTAGAATCAGGTCTTTCAACTCCCTCATTTCTTCCCTATGCTCCGGGTTTTGATTTTCCCACTGGTTGTCTCTGAGGGGAAACTCCGTCTCTCCCTGTCCAGTATCCCCATCCCCAATGAGAAGTTCCCTGTCCCATATTTTAATGGCTGCTCCAAGTATAAGTCCCCTTTCTTCCCCAGCAAATAGCATATTCAAAATAGACATTAACTCAGTCCACGAATACAGACTGGGCCCCAAAAATTGATCAAGTTGTTCAGACAACCCTACCGGATACTCGTCCAGGACCTTCATCCCCTTATTAAATATTCTGAACTCCCCACTGATGAGGGGGCCCTTACAAACCCAATCTCTTTGTCCCCTATTGGTACCTCCCGATGGGGATAAGTCTTTACATTCTTCCCCATTTTTTGTTTTTGTTTCTCCCCTTATGATTTGGTTTAGATACTCCAGAGGCCTACTCGACGTCTACTTTATTTTTCCTTTTCTTTCAGGATTAAGGTTCGGGAAGAACAACATTCCTGTCCACTGCCCCTTCGTCCACCTCGGGGAGCCATTTTATGGAACTGATCCAGCCGCGATTGCATGCACTTGACCCATTTCTGGTGTTATTAGCGTGGTGCTAATAACACCAAGGTCGTGGGTTCGATCCCCACACTGACCACATGCAGCACTTGTGTGGTTGCTGTGTTTCCAAACGACGTGCTCCACAAAGCCGTAAGCGCCATCTGCGCAATAAAACATTCGACAGGGTTAGACGCACGACTTGATCGCCGTACCCGTGATGACTGGTGGATGTTGTCTGCAGCAAATCAACCAGTCTCAGTTGTTTTCACCAACAAATGCAGCACATGAAATATGTGCAGTATTAGGCAGACCTGGCACCGTCTCGGAGGAGAACCAGAGTTCACGCTTCAATTCAATCAAAGATTCGTTCGTGCTATTTTCCTGAATCTCTGTTAATACTCGTCACACGACTTCCAGACGCAATTCGTTCGCTTGCTCACCTCTCATGCATCGACACTGGAGTTATCATATCACCAGCAATATCATAGAGCCATTAATAAAAGCAAATTACTGCGGATGCTGGAATCTGAAACCAAAAGAGAAAATGCTGGAAAATCTCAGCAGGTCTCGCACCATCTGCAAGGAGAGAAAAGAGCTGACGTTTCCAGTCTAACTGATTAAAGATAAAGATAAAAACAAAGGGGGAGTATTATGGAGCTATTTATACCACGCTGAGAGAAGGTGAGTCAAGGCTCCAGATGCAAAGGTGATAATGACAGTGCATGGAGAGATTAAAGGGAGATTAAGAGGCGTGAATGACCCAGGCTGAAGCCAGCGCTACGTGACAAAATATGTGAGGGATGGGTGAAGCAGAGACAAAATGGAAAACAGGGGAGAAGGGTAGCAAAGCGGGAGGAGGAGAGCAAAAAGGTATTGAGAGAGTGGGGAGCGAGAGAAAGAGAGACAGTCAAGAAATAAGAGGTACAGAACAGTGAAAAAAAACACAACTAAAAAAGTTAAATAAAATAATTGAAATAAAATTACCTGAAGTTGTTTGAATTCAACAACTTCAGACGATTGTACTTCTTTTTTTTAATTTATCTTTTTTATCATTTCACCTGCACTATCATAGAGCCATTAGATATGGACAGCACTGAAAACACAGTCTTCGGTCGCACTCGTCCATTCCAAACAGATATCCTCAACTGATCCAGCCGCGATTGCATGCACTTGACCCATTTCTCTCTAAACCTTTCCTATTCAAGTACACGCCCAGATTCCTTAACAGTATTGGAATTATACCATCCATCACCAGCTCGTCTGGTAACTTATTCCAGAAACGCACCACCCTCTGCGTGCAGCCGTTGCCCCTCACTGCCTTTCGAATTCTCACCCTCCCACACCAGATTTATACCCTCTCGTTCTGAACTGCCCCACCTGAGCGAAAGGAACTTGTCTATTTACCCGATTCATTCCCCTCATGATTGAAAAACCTCCGTAAGATCAGCTCCCAGCCTCTGACGCGCCAGGCGAAATAGTGAGCGAGTGTTCAGCCTGTAAACGTTTGCACCTTTTCCATTTACAAATGTAGGATGATGTAGCATGCTGTCTGAAGCAATCATTTTAGCAGCTGACCTGTCGCTGACAAACTCTGCAGGAAGGACTGACAACTTGCTAAATATGCTGTCAAACGAAGATTTCATAAGCAACATGAGTCATTGAGCAAACCGTGCAATTGACTTCTGAGCTGTTGCTGACACCAAAGCAACTGCGTCGTTCGGGAGCAGAAAGAACCCCACTGATAGATTACAATTCAAATGCATTTGGCATAAGGTTCGTAGCAGTTAATCAGCAGCACGTAACCCTGACTCCAAAGGTTTGTGAGTATCCAGAAGAACAGTGAGCGATCGTTGAAGGTACGGTTCTCCAGACGAAATTTGTCAACGTGAGAAGCTGCAGCTGAGCTGGTGGCGTTGCGATTGAAATTGCATGCGTCCGGACATTGTGCTTAATTTTAGATATCAGAGCAAATGGTTAACTCGAGTATGCGCGTTCGGAAAAGTCAATGTTTTTTTTGTTGAAAAGCTTTGCAACGAAAGGAAATACTTCAGACTATCGTGCGATCGATGAGAAGCAGAAAATGCAGAGCAGCCGTGGTTGTGAGCACCGGCGATATAGGCATTTGCTTTCGCTGGGCCGCCAGCGTTGGTCGGTTAGCTCAGCTGGTTGGAGCTTGGTGCTAATGACGCCAAGGTCGTGGGTTCGATCCCCACACTGACCACATGCAGCGCTTGTGTGGTTGCTGTGTTTCCAAACAACGTGCTCCACCAAGCCGTAAGCACCATCTGCGCAATAAAACATTTGACAGGGTTAGACGCACGACTTGATCGCCGTACCCGTGATGACTAGTGGATGTTGTCTGCAGCAAATCAACCAGTCTCAGTTTTTTTCACCAACAAATGCAAAACATGAAATATGTGCAGTATTAGGCAGACCTGGCACAGTCTCGGAGGAGAACCAGAGTTCAGGCTTCAATTCAAATCAAAGATTCGTTCATGCTATTTTCCTGATCTCTGTTCATACTCGTCACATGACTTCCAGAGGCAATTCGTTCGCTTGCTCACCTCTCATGCATCGACACTGGAGTTATCATGTCACCACCAATATCATAGAGACATTATTAAAAGCAAATTACTGCGGATGCTGGAATCTGAAACCAAAAGATAAAATGCTGGAAAATTTCATCAGGTCTGGCACCATCTGCAAGGAGAGAGACGAGCTGACGTTTCGAGTCTAACTGATTAAAGATAAAGATATAAACTAAGGGGGAGTATTATGGAGCTATTTATAACACGCTGAGTCTGAGTTGGGAAGAAGAGGAAAAAGAACTATTTAAGAATTTAAAAGAGATCTGATCCATGCCCCTGGGTCAGCCTTACCTTCTCCAGATAAACCTTTCCATCTCTTTGCTACCATATATGAAGAGCGCGGCTTTGGGAGTATTAACCCAGAGGTGGGGAGTAATGAAACAGCCAGTAGCATATCTTTCAAAGCTATTGGATCCAGTATCCCAGGGCAGGCCTGAGTGTGTGCAGGCCGTGGCTGCCACTGCACTGTTGGTGGGGGAAAGCAGGAAGCTTACACTTGGGGGAGCCCTAATAGTAAGCACCCCACACCAAGTGAGAACGATCATAAACCAAAAAGCTGGGTGATGGTTGACAGATTCGCGGGTTCTGAAATATGAGGCAATATTAGTAGGAAAGGATGATCTCGTGTTGGTCACGCATAATTCTTTAAATCCAGCTTCCTTTCTTTGGAAAGGGGAAGGAGAATATCCTTAGAATCCAGGGCACGACTGCCTTGACATTATAGAATACCAAACTAAGGTCTTCATGGACCTGAGAAATGTTCCGCTTCATGCAGGAGCCTGACTGTTTATAGGCAGATCACCCCGGGTGACTGAAGAGAAAAGACATAATGGGTATGTACTTGTAGACGGGATGGAAGGTGGTGTGGTAGAGGCAGGAAGGTTGCCAAATGGGTGGTCAGCTCAGACCTGCGAACTCTATGCATTGGAAAGTGTCCTTAGGGCGTTAGAAAATAAAGAGGGAGCAGCATACAGAGACTCTAAATATGTATTTGGTGTTGGCACTTTCGGAAAGATATGGCAGGAAAGAGGACTGATCAATAGCCGGGGGAAGGAATTTGCACACGAGGAGTTGATTAAACTGGTCTTGGAATCCCTATTACTCCCCTGAGAAATAGCGGTAGTGCATGTAAATGGTCATCAGAAAGGAAATGAACCAGAAGTTAGGGGGAAAAGATTAGGCGATAAAGTGGCTAAGGAAGCAGGCCTGGACACACAAGTAGTGCTAATTCATTCCCTAATATCTCCTGTTCCTGATCCCCGGAAGCTCTTATGTTTACTGAAAGAATTGAAAAAGAATTGACAGATTTTGGGGCTGAAAAAAACAGCAGATGGGCATTGGATGTTACCTGATGGAAGGGAAATGTTAAACAAAATGATGATGCGAGAAATTATAGCTGTCCTACATCAAGGCAGCCATTGGGCAGTACAAGCAACGTATCCTTTAGTTCTTAGGGAATATGGATGTAAAGGAATATATACAATTGCTAAACACATATGTGAGGGATGTATCATATGCAGAAAGGTAAAAAATAAAGTCGTGAGAAAACAGACCTCGGGAGGAAGAGACCCGGGATTGAGACTCTTCCACAGTATACAAGAAGATTATACTGAACTACCCAGAGCAGGAAGACTAAAATATATACTGGTCATAGTAGATCATCTATCTGGTTGGGTTGAGGCTACTGCCACTGCGAGTGTGGTGTGTAAAACAATATTGGAGCACATAATTCCCCGATATGGGCTAGTGAACCATATAGATTTCGACCAAGGAACTCATTTTACCTCTAAAGTGTTACAGGAGATAATGAAAGGGTTGGGAATTTCCTCAGGAAACAGAGTTTATTGGCACAGACTCCACCCCTTGAATTCACCGTTCATCCCATCCGGCCGGGAGATTGGGTCTCAGTAAAATCATGGACAGAGACTAAATTGTAGCCGGACTGGGAAGGGCCATATCAGGAACCTTTGATTACCGAAACGACAATAAGGACAGCGGAGAAAGGCTGGACTCACTACACTCGGATCAAAGGGCCAGTGAAATCTCCAGTTGAGGAAGAAGTCTGGACAGCCGAATCACGGAAGACCCGCTGAAACTCAGGCTGAAGAGACTTAGAGTAACTGATTATACAGTGGCGACGCGAGCGCAGGATTATTTCTGGAGGATTGTGTATTAATTTTTATTGTACTTCAGCAGAATTTTTAGAATGCTGGGGATCTTAGAGTTATGATGCTAGCTCACTTCGTATTGGGATTTTGTCAAATATAATTTCATATGTATTATTAACGGTCCCTGCATCTGATAATCCGCAAGAAATAGACGCTGATGCATGCAGTTTAGTAAATTGTGGGATGTCGATAATCAGAGACAGTACCGCAGCTCAGAGATATATCTTAAGTCCTTTGGGGATGGTACTTGGTATAATGGTCTTGGAACAATACACAGGGCCACCTTCTGGTTTTCTCCCACAATCCAAAGATATGCAGGTTAGGCAAATTGACCATGCTGAGCTGCACGTTCTGTTCAGGGATGTGTCGGTTATATGCATTAGTCAGGGGTCAGTGTCCAGTAATCTGAGAGCAGAATGGTGCTGAGTGGATTATTCTTTGGAACGTCAGTGTCGACTTGTTGGGCCAAATGGCCTGTTTCCACACAGTAGGGATTGTATAAACTTAGAATTGTGTTTCGCGAAGCAAAACTGACCTTTTTTTTAACTGTTGCATTAAAAACTTACCTTTAGCTGTCAATTGTCAATATGTAAAATATCTCAATGTTACTGAAATCAATGTTCAAACAAAACACTGCACATAAAGCTGCACAAAGATCTTCATGACCATCTAATTACTGTTCAGTGGAATAATCACAGTAAAATTTTACTGTTTCTGAGATCAATCCCCACTATCACAGTAAGGACCAGGTTATCATTCCCTTCAATAAATGCAATCGTTGTCCTCTGGTATTTCACTTCAGTCGTTATACACCATAATGGTTGTTCAAAGCATGGTTATTCTTTATTATGAAGGGCCAAGTGTTCTTACGGCAAGAGATGTTGTTCGATCTGATGCATGTTCTCAAACAAGTTTTCACGATAAATATTGCAAAAAATGTGTTTATTTGGTATTGTTCAGCTGCTGATGCTAACATTTTCAGTTCATGTTTATTAAGCATATTTGGAGAAAGTGAGGAAAGCTGTGGTGTTGCAAAAGTGCAGGCACATTCAAAGAGCAGGAGTATCGAAAAGATTCCTGATGAAGGGCTTATGCCCAAAACATCGATTCTGCTTCTCCTTGAATGCTGCCTGACCTGCTGTGCTTTACCGGTACAATGCTCTTGCCATTAGAAATATTTGAGTAAATATTCAGAGACAATACTAAAAGTTACCTCTGTCAATTTAATTGACTGTGCTTTCTATTCACGGAACGTTTCATGTTAATTGCTCCTCTTTTTCTTCTTAAATCTGATACAAATTTCAAAATACAGAACACATTAAAATTCACATGAATTATAAATTTACGTTCTCGACAAGAAAACCAATGGAAGGCGATATAGAATTCTTGAACAGCCTACACATTTGAATGAAAAAGCAATTCCTTCTAAAAAATGTTTCCACGTCTGTATCTTTTTCTCAATTCAATAATCCTGCAAGTTTATAATTGTCAGTTGATCTCTCTGAATGAGTACCTAATCAATGTCAATGTAACAGCTGAAACATTAACAACAGATTGATAACTGGGTGTTAAAGACCTTATTTGAAGCCAACAAATGTTTGATATTTCCTAGAATTCCACCAGAAAACATACTTGAATCATAATACAAGAAGTGAGATGTGCAAACCTTATTTTTAAATGAACAAACTCCAATATTTCCAAAGGATTTCAATCTTACGCTCAAAATGAACAGGTGAATGGAAAAACAAAAACAAATTTCTGACAATTCATAAACTGAATAACAATTACAAATTCATTTTGATCAAAGGACAGAGTAATATATAGATGAATCACAACATTTAGTAACAAAGTAGGTAATCAGCTGACTGACAAGTAATACGTGGTAGCATTTGTTAGTTTACTGAAGAAGATATCAACTTTATTTTCAATTTATACAACGACAGAATAATGTTTAATGTGTTTCAATTTTTTGGACTTGCCCCTTTGCAGCAATAAAAGATCAATCTCATTACTTAGACATCGTAATCTTTAATTATGCAACATTTTCAAATATTCTCCAGGAATTTATAAGCGACAGAATTAGATACAGGTCTCCCCACTATCCGAAAGTAAAGCGTTATTATGAAACCTTACATAAACTGAAAAGGCGTTCGTCGAAGAAGCATTAATTTATATGGGAAACACCTCCCCTTTTCTGAGTAAAAGTGAAAATCCTCTTCAGATTTCTTCCAGTCAGATAAAACAGGGACAGATGTAAGTCTTTTGTAAAAGCAAAGTGGCTAAAGCGAATTTTCCAACACATATTTCTTGGTAACCTGACACAAATAAGCATCAGATTTTGTGATTATTGATATAATAGATAAAAGCAGATCTGATGTTGGATTGAAAAGCAGTTCAGTCTGTGCTTAGGTACTCTCTAATTTCCATTCAGATAGCTCTTGATATATTTGTGGTGAAGGTGTGATTTGAAACCTTCCCTCGGGTTTAGTACTAGAGACACTGCCACATCTCCACAGGCTCCTTTCGTAATGTTCCCACTCAGGACGGCAGGACTACAATATTATGTTTAATATGGTTACTGAAATGAAAACTAATCAGCTGTTTATTGTAGTAATTTGAATCGGAATTAATTAGGTAGTTTCTGTGTGTAATGGACTGGAAATTAAACAATATTTTACACTAACAATAGAATAAATGAATGATAGTCTTAAATAAAGAGAATCTCATGACAATTCTTTGAAAGACAAATTGACAGAACTGCGGGATCATTGTACTTTAATTTTAAAAATGCATCAGTCATTCAATATGAACATTCAGCCGAAGTCAAGTTCCCTTCCTGTCAACAACGTAGAACTTCCACAATTTCAAAATGAACCGTCATTGATAAAGGAAGGAACAAACAGATGCTAATTCTATTTTCTTCACATAAACGTGCGATGAATTTTAAGTAAGTTTCATATATGTAAAAAGGAAACTCTTATTGTGGTTCTAAATACAATAAGTGTTAGCATGAAGTGAAACATAATCAAATCAATTTAACTGTGTTTTCTCAGTTAAAATACCGTTCAATATTCAAAGTAGTCGAGTGATTGTACACTGCAATATCTTTACATTAATTCAGTGCTGAGACATAATTCCACATTTATACCCCTTATAGTGAAGCAAACTTGTGCCAGGAGTCTGAGCAGGTAGGGGAGGTCTTTACTGAGTACTTTGCTTCAGTATTCACAAGTTAGTGGGACCTTGTTCCTTGTGAGGACAACGTAAAACAGGTTGATATGGTGGAACAGGTCGATGTTAAGACAGAGAATATGCTGAAAATATGTAAAAATCATGGGGATAGATAAGTGCCCTGGGCCAGAAAGGGTATAACCTAGGTTGTTATGGGAAGGGAGGCAAGTGATTACTGTGCTTTGGCAATGATCTTTGCATCCTCACTGTCCACTGGAGTCATACCAGATAATTGGAGGGTGGCAAAAGTTATTCCCTTATTGAAGATCCTGGGAATCATCAATGAGTCAGTCTTACATCAGTTGTGGGCAAATTCTTGGAGAGAATTCTGAGAGACAGGATTTATGATTATTTGGAAAAGCATAGATTGATTAGAGATGGTCAGCATGGCTTTGTGAGCGGCAAGTTATGCCTCACAAGCCTCATTGAATTATTTGAGGTTGTGGCAAACACATTGGTGAGGACAGAATAGTGGGTGTGGTGTATAAGGACTTTAGCAAGGTGTTTGATAAGGTTCTCCATGGTAGGCTCATTCAGAAAGTAATGAGACATGGGATACAGGGAAACCCGGCCTGGTTAGAAAATAAATTGGTTGACCCATAGAGGACAGGGTGAGATTAAATGGATAGTTTTCAGCTTGGAGCACGGTGACCAATGGTGTTCTGAAGGGATTAGTTGTGGGACCTCTGCTATTTGTGATTTTTACAAATGACTTGGATGAGGAAGTGGAAGGGTGGATTAGGAAGTTTGCCAATGACACGAGGGTTGGTGGAGTTGTGGATAGTGTGGAGGGCTTTTGCAGGTTGCTAGAGGACATTGACAGGATGCAGAGCTGGGCTGAGAAGTGGCAGGTGGAGTTCAACCTCGGAAAATGTGAAATTATTCATTTTGGAATTTTAAATATGAATGCATATTTTTCAGATTAAATACAGGATTCTTGACAATGTGAAGGAACAGAGGGATCGTGGGGTGCATGTCCATACATCCCTCATAGCTGACATCTAAGGTGATAGGGCTATTAAGACAGTGCATAGCGTGTTGGCTTTCATGAATGGGGAGGTTGAGTTTAAGAGCCACGAGGTTATGCTGCAGCTCTATGGATCCCTGATGAGACTATACTTGGAATATTGTGTTCTGTTCTGATCACCTCATAAGACATAGGATGTGGAAGCTTTAGAAAAAGTGCAGATGAGATTTATCAAAATGTTGTCTGGACTGGAAGGCATGTCTTATGACTAAAGGTTGACAGAGCTGGGGCTTTGGTCATTGCAATGAAAGAGGATAATAGTTTACTTGATAGCTTTGGGTAAGTTGATGAGAGGCATAGATAGAGTGGATAATGAAAGACTTTTCCCGACAAAGTGGCATAATTTTAAGATGAATGGGAGAAGTTGTGCGGAGATGTCAGAGATATTTTCTTTATAGATAGTGGTGAGTGTGTGGAATGCACTGCCAGTGGTGGTAGTAGATTCAGATCTATCAGGGACATCTAAAGGACTCTTGGATAGGAACATGGATGATAGTAAATGAAGGGCATGTTGGTTAGTTTGATCTTAGAGTTGGATAAAATGTCGGAACAACATCGTGGCCAAAGGGCCTGTACTGTGCTGTACTGTTCTATATTCTATGGATTGAAATGAACAATTATTTTATATTAACAACATATAGATTTTCAAAACTCTATTACCATACTTAAGAATAATGATAAATTTCATCTTGTTATTTGACTGTGCTATCTGCAGAAATGAACGGAATTATTGCAGGGAAAAGTAATTAGGATTTTCTAAATTTACAAAGCTGGAATTACACAGATCATTCAAATGAGCAAAAGTCATATTTTCGACAGTGGGCATTGCATCAGAAATAATGGATTCTTTTGTAGGTGTGTTGATTGGAAATAAAATGGATTTTTATATTACTGTATAGGTACTGGGGAAGATTGGATTAAATTCAAATATAAACTTCACTGTAGTTGTTAGCAAGACTCAACTAAAGCATATTATAATTATTGTCATGCAAATACCTTAACAGTTACTGTTAGAATCCTGAAAAAAAGATATATTGTACCATTTTTCAAAAAGTCAATAAATTAAATTGTGAACCTCCGTACACTTGTTACCCAGGCCAATTATTATGCAATTATTGTAATGGTAATAACTTGATAACTAATGCTAAAACCTAAACAGATAAATTGTTTCAATACTTTATCAGCATGTTCCTCTGAAATTGATTGGCTATTTATGAAGATCGGTGAACTGAGGGACAAAATATTGATTGATTGAATTGAAGGAAAAAATGAGACAGTGTTTATTGAACAGAATTGTCTTTGTTTAAAAATGCAGTTAATGCAAGAATAATATATTTTCCTCCATTGGTTTTCTTGTAGAGACATTTTTTTTTAAATTGTCATGATTCAAGGTAGACACTGGTGTCAGAGTGTGCAAAGG